>NC_045765.1:158472279-158772279 GCF_008692025.1 Phocoena sinus
ATACTTATTATTTCTTCAAGTAGATTAGAATAGTATTTCTGACAGCCATATTTTAACTTTAATAGTTTTGTTCTTTGCCATAGAATTCTTTCTCTTATTATTACAATATAAAAATTTCAACCTATATACATGCATTTCTTTTCCCATTAATTTTTAATAGAAGTATTTAATAACTCTTGAACTAAGTCACTCAGGGTTTCTTTTTCAAAAGCAAGTTTATAACATTTTTTTTTTTTTTTTTTTATCATTATTTATTTTTGGCTGCGTTGGGTCTTCATTGCTGTGCGCGGGTTTTCTCGAGTTGCAGCAAGCGGGGGCTACTCTTCGTTGTGGTGCACTTGCTTCTCATTGTGGTGGCTTCTCTTATTGCGGAGCACAGGCTCTAGGCGCACGGGCTTCAGTAGTTGTGGAGCCGGGCTCAGTAGTTGTGGCTCATGGGCTCTAGAGCGCAGGCTTAGTAGTTGTGGCACACGGGCTTAGGTGCTCCGCAGCATGTGGGATCTTCCCGGAACGGGGCTCGAACCTGTGTCCCCTGCATTGGTAGGCGGATTCTTAACAACTGTGCCACCAGGGAAGCCCTATAACATTTTTAAAGAAATATTTTTTATTAGAAGGCAAGTTATTTCTGTAAGCATTAACATATTTATTCACACTTTTCAAGAGAGTCTCTTAGCAGATCCAAACACTTTGTTATGTTTCGGAAGACCAATTATTATCATACTCCATAACGAACAAAGAAATATCCTTTGCAATTTCTGCTTGTGTATTAAAAGAATCACAAATGATACACTGCTTTTCTCCCCCAAATACAGCAAAACCTGGTTAAAGTTATTTCATGAAAATGCTTTTCTTTTCTTAAAGTTTACAAAATGAATGTGTATCATCCAGAGACCAGGGAAGCAGGTACTGTAAATGAAAGCACTCTCGGCTATAACAGCAATGATAACCGCAGTTTGGTTTTGCAATAAAATATTCTGCAAAATCTAATAAAATGTTCAAACTGTGTTTGTATGAAACAATCATATTTCAACATTAAGCTACCTCAGGATGTCTTGGGAGAAACAGGTTCCTGCAAGGACGATATACAGCACAGATTCCCAAAGATATTCAGCAAGCGGTAACTAAGGGAAACAGAACAGCAGCTGCCTGGTGTGTTTCACTGCACAACCGGGAAAAGTTCCCAAATCAGAAGTCAACAATTATATTGTATATCTAACCCATACTTTCAGGATTGACCTTGCAGACTCAGGAAAATAAAATTCAAGTGTAAGAGCACCCCCTGGATCCAATAAGTTTGGGGAGAGAGCCAGAGTGGTAGAGAAAAATTCAGGAAGCAGTAGACATGAAAGTTGAGGATAGGGAAATTTAGTATCTTAAAATGATCTGATTCCTTCAAAAGAAATATCTCTTGTGGGCCTTCCCCCTTTGAAAGACTGTTGGACTTTATTTAGTCTTGGTTCTTGGAGATATTTTTTTTTTAAGATTCCATTTTGGAAGTCTTATTTTAACAATTGCTTTGTGATCATCTCCAAAATAGATTTGTTTGAATTTTTCCTTTTTTTCAAAATTTTTATTTTATATTGGAGCACAGTTGATTTACAATGTTGTGTTAGTTTCAGGTGTACAGCAAAATGATTCAGTTAAACATAGACATGTATCTATTCTTTTCCAAATTCTTTTCCCATTTAGGTTATTACAGAATATTGAGCAGCATTCCCAGTGCTGTACTGTAGGTCCTTGTGGGTTATCTGGTTTAAATATAGCAGTGTGTACATGTCAATCCCAAACTCCCACTCTGTACTTAGTTAAGTGTCTTTTATTTCCTGCCTTTTAAAAATTCCAGTTAATATGTTATTAAATATTGGCATTATCTATGGAAGTCTCATGCTGATTCCACTCTCATTTTTACTTACTTTATGTTGGGATTTTTTTTTTTTTTTTTTTTGAGGATCAGCTATTTCCTGAAAAATACCCAGAGAAACAGGCTAAGAATCTAAGTCACAGTAAAGAGTACACCAAACTTTGCTATTTTCCTCAGAATTTTCTCACTAACACAATTCTGCTCCGTGGGGAATGCCTTTTCCATTTAGGAAGCTCCATTTGTCTTTGCTTTAAAACACCATAAATCCAAGGCACCATCTGTGAACTATAGCTTCCAAACAGAGGGACAATTCACCAAATTGTGGCAGGATGCTGAGAGCTGGTTCAAGCCTCTATAGCTCTTAGCAAAGGTAGAAAATGCCTCAATTATTCTGTTATCAGCAGGATGTCACAGAAAATGTGGCATGTGCCACTCAGCTCTCTGTCAGTTAAAAAAATAAAATTAAATTAAAATGCAGTAATAATAATCAATCTCTGGCCTATAGAACTTCAGATAGAGACCAAGAAACCTCTGGTACTTTAGTTTTCTAAAGCAGTGTTGCTAATTTGTAGCTTATTTTATCACTGGAATTAAGCCTTTATTTTGTTGTCCAAATCTTTTGTGTATGTGTGAATTTTTCTAAGTTAAATGTAGAGAGCTGAAGAAAAAAGAGGAAGAAATAAGACTGCATCTTAGCCACTGCCAATAACAAAGAAAAGAGCAAAATAAAAATAAAAAATAAAACCTTTAGAAAAATGTTCTAACTCTTTTTGGTAGATGGGAATGATTTTAAATGGAGGATGTATCCATGAAGTCCATTTTGGATTCCATTCCTTCCAGCATTTATTGGAATCATATTTATTCTTTAAGAAGACCCTGATTTTCTGAATTCTTAAGGTATAAGAGTAGAAATGTTTAAACTTTCATTGAGATCCACCGTATAGGGAAGCACCAAGCAACCACTGACACTAGAATTAACAAATAATTGGCACAATTGATATATTCCTTTTGTTTAACTTTTTTTCATTTTGGTGGTATATTGTCCAACTGAGGTTCCTTTTATTATTTTTTACATATTATTGTGAAGTAAGTTTGTATTTTTTCTTTAATATTCTTTCATCTACCTAAATTCAATTCAAATGCAACTTCTATCAAATATTAGATTCAATAATCACTACAAGAGTATTTTCTTCCTCGCTCCTGCTGTATTAAAATTTATATTTTTCACAATGTGTTATTCTATTCAGAATTTCTGAGCATTTCCTTGTTGTGAAGTTTGCTTCTCAATTATAAAACTAGCCCTCGTGCCTAGAGCCCGGACTCCACAAACAAGAGAAACCACCGCAATGAGAAGCCCGAGCACCACAACGAAGAGCATCCTCCACACGCAGCAACTAGAGAAAGCCCGCGCTCAGAAACGAAGACCCAGTGCAGCCAAAAACAAAACCAAAACTAATCACAGTATTTCATTTGTATATCCAGGAACACCTGTGCCCACATTGTATTAATTATAGTTCTTAAGTTGAAACTGACACAATTAACTTACAGCATCTGTAAAATGTTGTCTAATAAAGAACAACTGATGCAGTGACTGTAAATGTGCTATTTTTATAAAGATTTTGTAGCAATAACAAGCAGAGATGAAAAACGAAAATCTATTAATGGAAGAATTTAGTTGTTTTTCTAAATTAAGATAATAGATTTGTAACATTGATTTTCTCCTTTCACAGAAATAATTCCATACACATAAATTATCTGAAAAGGAAAATTCCTATCTTCCTCAACTAATAGCCTATTTTCTCTTAAGATTTTAAAAAATATTGAGGAAAATCAATATTCTTTCAAGGAGAGGAATCATTGTACAAAACCTGCTTGTGGGCTATTTCAAAAGTCACTATGTTCTTGTAGGAATTAATTGTTGACTTTTATGCACTTTGTGTTCTCATTTGCAAAAAAAAAAAAAAAATGTGATCATATCAAAGTAGGCAAAATGCTTTGCACGCTTGGATTCATTGCCTGAGTATTATAAAACATAACCTGCTAATTTATTTAAATTTATTGAATGTTTTCTTCATGAGTATATATTTATTAGCATTGTGATAAACTGCTGCTACAAAGAATATCTGAGCAGAGCTGTGGCCTAGAAAAATTTTTTGTTTTGTTTTGGCAATGAATCTGAGACACACCACTTGGTGATATTCTCACTGAAAACTCTGCTACTTTTCCTATTAGAATCTGATGATCTAATAGTATCCAAAGAACTATTCATTTGTATCTATATTCCCTGCTCAATTTCTGAATATTCTGTACAATCCAGAATTTCTTATCGCTGTAACATTTAACTCACTTGGGCTAAAGGAAAATAACTAGAAGTCCCATTCAACAAATTTTGATGAAATTCTTCTTATATGTTAGACTGTGAACTAAGTATTTTGGGATGGAAAAAATTAAATAAGATACATTCATTAATCTTTAACCCTCCCCAGAAAAAAAAAAAAAAAACACAAAAAGGTTAGAAGAAAAATAAAGCTTGAAATGAGATATTTCTCTAGTAGCTTTAGAATGTTACAAGGAGGTAACAGAAATTCACTTAAGTAATAGTAATCTCTACGCCCATAGTCCTTTCAATATGAGCATCTGTGTACACTATGAAATGAAACCATACGGATGACAGGCACCCTAACTTTCATCCTAATTTAAGAAATGGAAACACGAGGGAGGAAAGGTTAGATCTGATTCAGTGATCAAGACAAAATTTACTGATCACACTTGTAAATGAGCCTGGGAATTTGGCAGAATTGTTTGCAAAAAATAAAAGGTAAACTTTTGAAGAAATAATATTTATCTTATTTCCCTTAAGATTAAAAAATATAGTTGTACTAGAACCCATAATTCACATAAATAAATATGAGAGAGAAGGATATGAAATTGCATTGGGGTCAAATTGTGTAACATTTCTTTTTTATCAGTAATGAGAAATCATTAAAGGTTGAGATTTATTTAAGCTTAAAAAACTACACTTTGGAATTCCTGGAAAATAAAGACTCCATCCAATGATCATAATCCTATAATCTCCTCTAACTTTTCCTGATTCCACCTTAAATGACCAAAGGAATAAAAAGGTTTGCAGAGAAGAAATCAGTCCCAGAACTAGAGAGTGGGTAACTGTGACATATTCATGTCAAAAGGAAAAAAAAAAAAAACACAAGAAAAGGAAAAAAATATTAACCTAATAAACATGGTACCCTGAGAAGAGAGAAACAGTAGCTCAATTGGACCCCCTTTTTTTTTCAGTAATAAGTGAGAGCACACCATCTGTTTTATTTAGAGGTTCAAGGTCTTGAAGACAAGGTGGAGCTTTGGATCAATTGGCATTGATCCACTTAGAATAGAATAAATAGAAAGTGTGTTAAAGGTGTTAGGGACACAAGATTTAGAATTGAACCCCATAATCTACTGGACAGGCCTGGCAATCACACCAGGTCATACAGGCCATGCAAAACAAGACACAATATATGATTACCTCCAAAGAGAGCTATGGACACTGATGGTGCCTTCCTAGTACAGAAGCTTCATCAAGAGATAGAAAATGAATGTGTTTGAATACAAGTATCCATAACTACAGCTCTCAGTCTCTATTCAGACTACAAGTTCACTAGAAAACAATTCAAATTACAGGAATCAACCCTCAAGCACCAAATCTGACAGGTGGATACTAAAATTTTTCAGTAAGAGGTGATGGACCCCAAAGGCAATGCATCCTACTCTGGTCAAAGGCCACCTGCTCCTGGTGTGCACTGGACCCAATCTCTCCTAAGGCATTGCTCCAGCAATTAGATTCTCTCTTTAGCCTTATCATTCTTTTTTTTTTTACTCAACCAGTTTGTCACCCCTGAATTTCAGACAGGTTTTACTATCATGCATTACAAAAAAAAAAAAAAAAAGACAATTCCTTCTGACTCTACCATGTAATAGATTACCACACTATTTTTCTGTTCCCCTTTATAACCAAATATCTCACATCACTTCTAAATAACTATTGTGTACATTTCCTTTCTTCCTATGTTCTCTTAAATTCACTTCAATCAGGTTTTGCCCCACCATAACACCATAACTGCCTTTGTCAACTACACCAATAATCTCCAGATTGTTAAAACTAATGCTCAATCCTCAATACCCATTTTACTGAAGTTATCAGCAGTTTCAGAAACATTAGTTTACTGATTCCATCTTGAAAGAATTCTTTCCACTGGACTCCTGGAATGGCACACTCTCTTGGTTCTATTCTCCCATCAGTGGACAAGAGTCCCTAGCCTTCTTTCATGGTGTCCCTTTAGCTCCCCAAACTCTAACACAGGAACGCCCGAGGACAGTCTTCCAGATTCGACCACCTAATAGGTTTCAGTAGTAATAAACATTTCACACTCTATACAAATAACAATAAGACTCCTATTTTTCTTCCAAAATTGGTGACTTCACAATATTTTCCCTCTCAGTTTATGATGTTGCTAGTCTACAAATCCTTGAAATAAGCCTTGGTTCCTAAATTAATCTGCCAACCTGCATGCAATATATCAAAAACGCATGAGGTAACCCTTCAAAATACAACAAGAAGCCAACCATTTCTCATCAGTACTCAGCACCCTCAATGTTACCACTCTAGTACAAACCTCTATCGTATCTCTCTTATGCTACTGAAAACATTTCTTCCCATGTTTTCACATGTGCCTTTCTACATTTTATTATCAATACAGCAGCCAGAATGACCCATTTAAAACATGTTAAATCATATCCTTTCTTCAATCAACTCTCCAGTGGTTTTCCATGGGATCAAGAGTAAGACATAATGTCCTTAAAATGACCTCAAAACACTGATTTTATCTGTTACCAATCCATAATCTCTTATACCTCATGCCATTCAAATCTTCACACAGCCCACTCTGCTGCAGTTATAGTAGCCAAGTATTCTCTCAGATAAAGACCTTTAAATTAGTGGCTCTTGCCTCCTAAAATTTTCTTTCTGAAGAAAGTCTTGGGGTTGACTCATCTCTGCCTTTATGTCCCTGCTAAATTCATCTTATAAGAGCTAAATTCATCTTATAAGAGCTTTCCCTTACCAGTCTATATAAGCAGGAACACTCTCTCTACCAAAAGCACTCTGGTGTCTATGCCCTACTGTATTTCTATTCATATGATGTATCACTATCTAATGATCTATAAGAATTCATTTATGGCCTTCCCTACCCAGATTTTTTCTCTCTCGTGCAGAGTTCTATTCCAATATAACAGGTACCCAATAAATAAATGATGGATGGTTAAATGGATATGCTAAACAAATTCACGAATAGAAATCTATGTCTGCTTTCAAGAATGAAATAAATCAGTGAATATATTTTAAAATGGTCAACCTAAATGAAGATATCATTCAAGAAGCAGAGAACAGACGTTGTATATTTTGTTGAATGATATTTGCTATGGTCTAAATGATTGTGTCACACAAAATTCATATGTAGAAATCCTAATCCCTAATGTGATGGTAGTAGGAGGTAAGGCCTTTGGGAGGTATTTAGATTATGAGGGTGGAAACTTCATAAATAAGATTGGTGTTCTTATAGAAGAAACACCACGCAGCCCCCTAGCCTCTTTCTGCCATGTGAGGTTACAGTGAGAAGTCTGCAACCAGAAGACGTCCCTAGCTTGACTATGCTGACACTCTGATCTTGGACTTCCAGCCTTCAGAACTGTGAGAAATTTCTGCTATTTGTAAGTTACCTAGTCTGTGGTATATTGTTACAACAGACTAAATGGACTAAGAAATATTTATCACCAGATCTGTTTTATTCAAGGAGGGAAATTTGAATCAGTACAAGTAGAAAACAGGAGGTTAGTGATTTTAGAAACACATATTCTTTCCTCCAAAAATGATGAAAAAGCCAAGAAGATAAATAAGAGGAGCCTCCAGAAAATGTATAGTCTTTAGTAAACACCTCTGTGTTTTCTCTCCTGTATGGGGAGTAAGTTTTTTACCCTTTTTTACGTCCCTCTACTAGGCATGTAATACCCAGTTCATGGAACTGCTTCAAGACTTTAGTTTCTTAATGCTTTGTTTAAAAGGATATATTGCTCAATTATTTCATATTTTCCTCCTCCTTCCTCTCTCTCTCTCTTTGTCTCTCACTCTCTCTCTCAGTCTTTCTTTCTATCTTTTATTTAGGCACCGATTTAGAGTTGTCTTAGTAAGCATTGTCCTCTTGGTCTCTTGTGTTTTATCCTTTCCTTCTCTCTCCTCCAACTAGTTTCAGCAATCTGAGTTGCATCTTCCCTTTCCTTTATTTATGATCATATAGTCACATGCACACATTGTTATTTAGGCAGTAACAATGGGTATGTGTTATGCTTTCTCTGAATGTTGTAGGTTTCTTGTGTCAATAAAATTAGCAAAATCATGAATAAGAAATGCACAACAGCATTACATTTAGAACGAAAAAATGAAAAAATAATTACCAATTAACGATTACCAGTTACCATCAGTGCAATTATCAGCTACTATTAATTACCAAATTAATATCAACTTCTCCTGAATCAGCTTTAAAAAATATGAGCAAGCCTTGTGCAGAGAAACAGACATGGGAAGCTGGACTAAAGGGGAAAGGGGAAAGGACAAAGTCAGAAAAGATAATTTAATCTACCTAATAATTAGAGAGAGAGCAGAAGTAGGAGACATAGAGGAGAACTTATAAGGCTGAGTGTGAATTAGAGTTTCAAAAGGATGTGGTTAGTGAGAATCTTTAGGATGACTATAGGATGGAATTCCATCCAGGTATCTCCAGGAAAAGTGACTCCCATCAGCCAAAGGGCAGTTCAATAGAGCAGGTGCAGCTGTGAGCCATTGTCAGCTAACTCCACAGCATCTGGGATATGCATGCTCAGACTCAGTAGCAGTGTCTATTCTTGAGGTAATGTAAAGAATGACTGTGGCAATCTGACTCACCAAATCAAAGATATTACCCAATGACATAGGTTACAGATAATTTCTAGGATACAAGCAATCAAGAGGCCCAGGAGAACTACAAAGAGATCCAAGAGAAGCCACACAGGTCCCTAGATATTTTCTTCACCAGACACATATTGATTGCTGAGAATGAAGATGAGTTATCTAAATAAGGATAACATTCATCCCACAAAGAGGGAGCACTTTAGGTTATGAAACATTTTTATTACATTATATAATATCCAGGTATTTACAGAGTTCATGTAAAATTTTCCCAGGAACCATGCCCTATACATCTACAGATACTAGGTTCATTTAGAATAAGCAGTTCTGAACTAGAGGCCAAAAGCATCTCTTACATAAGGATTTATCTTTGAACAAAATCATTAGTTGGTGTATCAGAACTTCTATTACCAACATATTTACATGAAGATAAGACTATGTCATCTGTTTTCTTTCCTTTCTAGAAAGAAAGTGATACATCACAAGACAGCTGTTTCCCAATGTGTATATATACATATATATATATATACATATATATATGTATGTATATACACATATATATGTATGTACATATCTCAACAGCAGAATCTATAGATAAACTGTGTGTTTTCAAACATTGTGAAAGTATTCAATCATTGGAAATAGAGAAATTTTGCAAGCAATTACATAGCTAAGTCTCTTAGAAATTTTTCAACAAGTGAAATAAGACACAGGACAGAAACTACAGTGTTATTAAATTTTTTATGTTCCAAAACAGAGAAAACATAACTATAAAGAACAGCAAGGAAATGGATATCACAAAAGCAAGGACTATGGTTACTTCTGAAAAGGAAAATGTGTAACATGATTGAACATGGGAACACAGAGCCTCTTGGGGCACTGGCCACATTCTACCTCTTGATGGATGATGCTGTATAACAGTGTGGTTTAGAGTTATATTTATCCTGTGCATACATGTTTTGGCACTTTCTTTGGGTATGTTCTTGTTACCAACCTGGGTTTTTGGACTCCTTAGTCAATAGAAATTGATAAGATGCCAGAGAAGAAATTCAGGCAAGGCATTGTTAGGACTTGTGCTGCAGCATGATGGAGTGAAAACAAGTAACAAGTTTCCTTGCTTGCTGCCTGAGGGAGTGGGGGTGAGTTGGTCCCTTAAATGGGTGAGCATAGGGCTAGAGCTGTGGGTCAGGCAGGAAGCGTGGCTTAGGTGGTCTGCCCACTCCCTTGGTGGTGCTGTATGCAAGGATCATGCCCAGTACCCTGATTTTGCTCTCAACACCTCAGAAGCAGCAGTTGGGCTTTTGGTCTTTTGGTATCTTCTTGTCCAGAATTTGTCCCAACTGTGCATGCATGCACTTATTTTTAGTCCCTTAGAGCTTCTTTGTATCCTGTTGCTAGAGAAGACATTTGTTCAGGTGCAAGCACTCCAGCAAATGGTCCGAAGTCCCAGGTCCCAGCCTATCTCATTCTCACAGTAAGACAAAACAAAACCAAAAACAAACAAAATTTTAAAAAACTAGTGAAAAAAGGAAAAGTGTAAGGGGTAAAAAATCTCTTAAGATGCTTATTCCCAACTTCCTCTACCAAGAAACTTTCTGTTAATATGACTGATGCACCTTCTACAACTCTTTTTACATTTCAGAACTTTACATTCTTTTTAAGTGACCTTTCTCAAAGGACAAAATTCATTCCATAAATATGTCTTGTACATTACCATATGTTCCAAAAATCCCACTCCTAGGCATATACCAGGAGAAAGCCATAATTTAAAAAGGTACATGCACCACAATGTTCATTGAAGCATTATTTACAATAGCTAGGACATGGAAGCAACATAAATGTCCAACAACAGTTGAATGGATAAAGAAGATGTGCTACATATATACAATGGAATAATAATCAGCCATAAAAAATTACAAAATAATGCCATTTGCAGCAACATGGATGGGCCTAGAGATTTTCATACAGAGTGAAATAAGTCTGACGCAGAAAGACAAATATCATATGATATCCCTTATATGTGGAACCTAAAAAAAGGGTACAAATGAACTTATTTACAAGCAGAAGTCGATGTAGAAAACAACCTTATGGTTACCAGAGGATAAGGGACAGGGACAGATAAATTGAGAGATTGGGATTGACATATACACACTGCTATATATAAAATAGGTAACTAATTAGAACCTACTGTATAGCACAGGGAACTTTACTCAATACTCTGTAATGGCCTATATGGGAAAAGAATCTTAAAAAAGAAGACTGGAGATATGTGTATGTTTAACTGGTTCATTTTGCCATACACCGGAAACTAACACAACATTGTAAATCAACTATACTCCAATAAAAAAAAATTAAATCAAAAAATAAAAATATGTTTTGTGTCTTAAATGGTAATGGTAGCAAGCAAGCTCATAATGTTAGATGGTACTAGCATCTGACAACAGTAAGAAAACTACCTAGGTTACAGGAGTTGGCCAGACGTTATCTCTGACAACAATCCAGGAGCTTGTTGTCTTGTTTTACAGAAAGAAAAAATTGTCTTTACTCTTTTAAAAATCATTTTAATAAACAAATTATAAATGCAGAGTCACTAATATCAAACATATCATTAATTTTATAATATAGTAGATTCAAGCATGGATTAAGAAATGTATCTTTTCCTGATCAGTAGTCTTATGTCTATTTAATAAGATGAAGTTAATCACATTCACTTTACCGACAAATTTTAAAAAGTGAAATTCTAATTGCTTTGGAAAAACAGCTTGCCCAGCACATCGCAGCAGTGTGCTCATTTTGCTTTTAAAAATATTCACAGGAGGCTACAGCCTTTCTCCCTGGATGGTAACCAAATTTCAGTGACAACAAATTATTTCAAATTTTGTCACATACCTCATGGAGGAATAAATGAGGAGAGTACTACTTCAGAAATAATATATTTTTTTCATACTATCTTAGCTCAGGTTGCTGTAACAGATACCATAGACCAGGTACCTGAAATAACAGACCTTTTTATTTCTCATAGTTCTGGAAGCTGGGAAGTACAAAATCAAAGTGCTGCTGATTCTGTTCCTGGTGAGGGCCAGCTTCCTGGTTTACAGACAAATGCCTTCTTGCTGCATCCTCACAAGGTAGAGAGATTATTTGTCTCATGTCTCTCCTTATAAGGGCATTAATCATATTCATGAGGGCTACACCCTCATGAACTAATCACATCCTTAAGGCCCCAACTCCAAACCATCACACTGGGGATTAGGGCTTCAACATACAGAATTTGGGGTCGGGGGGAAGGTTGTGGGGAGAAAATATTCAGTCCATAGCACATATAAGTCTCTGTTGTGGTTTCAGAAACTAATTGAAAATTTATGCACTTTTTATCAGCTGGTACAGATACTTTTCACAACTGAATACGTTTATGTAAGTAGGACTCAATATTTTATCTAATGGTTTTAAGAGAAAGAAAACAGTATCCTTAAATAATGTAATATTTTGAGCTAATAATTTTTGATAGATAGAAGTATTTAAAATGACTTTTTTAAAGAACTCAAAATAAATTCAGTAGCAGTTTTCAAGATGCCCTTTATCTTTTCTGTCTTTCAGTTTCTGAAAGATTTCTTTTGGTAATTTCCAAATCATATTTAATGATAGAGTGTTGATGCCAAGTTACCAAAATAGCCTAATATTTCTGAGAGCCATCCATAAGGTTAAAATACATGTACTTCAAAGGAAAACATATATATTGGCAGCTCCTTATTTAGAAATTAATGGCATTATTATCATTTATATCAGTTTAATTCCTTGGGAATTCACATACATTTTATAAAGGGAAAAATCCTACTGAAGGTTAAAATCTGAAAAAAGAATGGACTTTAGGTGACGTGAATGTGTCCATATTGGTTTGTTAATTGTAACACAAGCAACACACTAATGGAAAATGTTAATAATAAACAAAATGGATATGGGATATGTGGGAATTTTTTGTACTATCTTCTCAAATTTTCTGTAAATCTAAAATAAATTCTATTTTTAAAATACCATTGAAGATAGCTGCAGCCTGAAGTCAATCAATTAAATACCTTTTAAAATATGTAATATAAGGCTTCCCTGGTGGTGCAGTGGTTGAGAATCTGCCTGCTAATGCAGGGGACACGTGTTCAAGCCCTGGTCTGGGAGGATCTCACATGCCGCGGAGCGACTAGGCCCATGAGCCACAACTACTGAGCCTGCACGTCTGAAGCCTGTGCTCCACAAGAGAGGCCGCAACAGTGAGAGGCCCGCGCACCGCGATGAAGAGTGGCCCCCACCTGCCACAACTAGAGAAAGCCCTTGCACAGAAATGAAGACCCAACACAGCCAAATTAAAAGAAGGCTCAACATAAAATATGTAATATACATGTGGAGTTTAGCCATTACGGTCTCTGTTCATTATATACCACTCACCCCACAGGGAGACACACTGTGCTTGTCTTACACTGAAATGGATGGCATCTGGAATATGGAGCAAACTTAAACAGGTTTGGAGGTGTGGGAAAGCCTTCCAAGAATATTGGTCTGGGATTAAGGGGAGAAAAATTAAAAGTCCCCTCTCCCCCCAAAAAAAGTTAGCTATGTACTTCTGTATCATTTTGTAAATTAAAGACAGCTTGCCTTTTTTTTTTTATTTTTTTTTTTAATATTTATTTTTGGCTGTGTTGGGTCTTCATTGCCGGGCACGGGCTTTCTCTGCTTGCGGTGAGCAGGGTTTACTCTTCATTGTGGTGTGCGGATTTCTCATTGTGGTGGCTTCTCTTGTTGCAGAGTACAGGCTCTAAGCATGCAGGCTTCAGCAGTTGTGGCATGCGGACTTCAGTAGTTGTGGCTCGTGGGCTCTAGAGTGCAGGCTCAGGGCTTAGTTGCTCTGCGGCATGTGGGATCTTCCCGGACCAGGTCTCGAACCCATGTCCCTGCATTGGCAGCTGGATTCTCAACCGCTGTGCCACCAGGGAGTCCCAAGCTTGCCTTTTTACAGTTAAAAAAAAAATCTTGACAATAGATACTGATCCATGAAAAATGTAACATCAAAAAATTTGAATCTGACAGTTTTGTTTACCCCAAATGGCTGATATTAATTGTAACTAATACTATGGCTGATATTAACATAAACAAGAAATTAGGTAAATTAGTACACAAAATATCTTATTTTACCTAAATTTGTAGTCATGAGCATCAGCTAACAGGTGTTGTTGTTGATCGGTTTTTTGTTTGTTTGTTTGTTTGTTTTTGCGGTACGTGGGCCTCTCACTGTTGTGTCCTCTCCCGTTGCGGAGCACAGGCGCCGGACACGCAGGCTCAGCGGCTATGGCTCACGGGCCCAGCCGCTCTGTGGCATGTGGGATCTTCCCAGACCGGGGCACGAACCTGTGTCCCCTGCATCGGCAGGTGGACTCTCAAAAACTGCGCCACCAGGGAAGTCCTGTTAATGTTTTTATTAATGTTATCATAAAGAGATTTTTGAACATTTTATAGTTGCCCTTCATTTGTAAACAAGCATCTTATGCATATTAACCTTAACATTTGATTTACTAAATATATTAAACTATAATCCATAAATATGTATAAGAGAAAATATATTATTTTAATTGATAGCTGTGGGAAGAAAGCATTATTATTAGTAAGACAAGTGCTTTTTGCTAAAAAAAAAATAAAGACTCCAAGCATTGTACCAGTGAGGAAGCTTTAAACAAAGAAATTAATGGGAATTTGGTGCTTCCCACAAGTGGGCTTGAAAGAGTAGAGTTTCAAGGCACTAAACCAGACAGTCAAAGAATTTAGAGAAAGAGGGTTAGGTAGTGAAGAGAAACTGAGTGAGCTCATTGTAGGAAAAGAACATCATATGGGGCCCCATGAGAAACGCCCTGTGTCAAGGAGCAGCAGATGCATAGCTAAGATAAAAATTGCAGGGTTTCCTTGGTGGCGCAGTGGTTGAGAGTCCACCTGCCGATGTAGGGGACGCAGGTTCGTGCCCCGGTCTGGGAAGATCCCACATGCCACAGAGCGGCTGGGCCCGTGAGCCATAGCCGCTGAGCCTGCACGTCCGGAGCCTGTGCTCCGCAACGGGAGAGGCCACAACAGTGAGAGGCCCGCGTACCGCAAAAAAAAAAAAAAAAAAAAAAAAAAAAAAAAAATTCCAATTTTGAACGTACCCTTTGCTTCGCTGTGCAGAACCACCACTGAGTAAACATAGACCTTCAATAAAACCTATTATACACAACAGCTGTGTGTTAGGGATTTGCATTTTTAGGTATTGGAGGTAAAGAGGTAGTGGATTTACCAGGGGTATAAGGCAACAGCTGTAGTAGTGGAAAACACTTTGAAACCACAGAACGGTAGACAAATAAGCTGTGGGATGGATTTCCACAGAAACAGATGTTAGGCAAATTCTCTTCTGAGAGTTTGCAAATTCGTTGGAAATTTTACAAGCTGGAATAGGGGTACAAGGAGTGGTGAGGACAGAGAATGTGTTCATTTGACTTCCCAGGTTTGTGAGTTCCTGGAAATTGTAATGTGGCTATTGAAATAAAGGATGACACAAGAAATGTGAAACTCATCGGTTAAAATCATAATGTGAGAAATGCAATACAGACAACCTTCAATTATATAGACCTTCAAAGACAAATAACTTTATATGATTGAGTGTGTAAGTTTCATTAAGAAGTGTGTTGACACTACTTTTTTTTTTTTGAAATTTTATCACTTCAAAACAGCTATTTTCTCACTCATACTTCTTTTCTGCACTCTCTTCAAAGACAGGAAACTGGTACTTACAATGATTTGTCATGAAGTTATTAAAAACTAAGCACAGTCATTTCAAATGTATCATCTTTTTCAATTTTAGGCAGATATACTCGTTTCGTTTACTGACTCTGAAATTCCCATATTCACATTTTCCTGCTAGATCTTTTTTCTGCCTATGTTTTTCATATAATCTTAGACAACTTAGAGTAATTATAAAGAGGATAATAATATATGTATAATATATAGGCAATTCATATGGGATAAGGGGTCTATAGTTATTAAAATAGAGGTTCGATTCTCAGATACTGCTATTTCATTATATTTTTAAGTGTGGATTTAAAATGCATGCAGCCTAACATATTCTACAATTCTAAATTTAATTCATTTTCCATTCTCTACTTTCCTTGCAGTTCCTCTAAAAGGACAATAGAGGATCGTCTTAAGACAATTGAGACAAAGACTAAACTGAAATTCTTGCCAGCATAAGTACTATGCACGTATACTTAATGACATTCTCATTTCCACATTGGCTTAATACATTTTAGCTTCATTATAAATCACTTCAGAAACTTATGTCAAATATAAATGATGCTACTTCTCACATAAGGATTTCTCAGTTTAAAAATGTCTACTTTATCCATATAGGAAGGTTGAAAACAAATACGGAAAACAATCCATCGAAGTTATAATAAAAGTGTAAGGTTATCAAATGTGGATATTCTATGAAAAATCTGTTATTGAGCATTGCTGGGTGCCTGGGATTAAAGAATTATTCCATATTAGACCTATGTCTTATTAAATAAGTATCCTTTAGCTCGTTTAACAATAAAATTTGTAACCTCTTTGCAACAGGAAAAATCCAATTTCCTTTTCAGTCAAAGAAGTATTATATCAAATGGCTTTCTTCCCACTCTGTTGCTCCCCTTTATGACTCAGAGTTCATAAAGCAATTCCCTAGCCTAAGAAGAAAATAAACAAGAAAATGGCAGCGCTTAAGGAGCCCGAGGCATAACACCTAGAATAACCAGTAATATAACATTTATCAAGCAATAGTAAGTTACAAAACATTTGAGAAATTTGTTTCTGGAGGGATTTGAGGGAGCTCATTTGAATCCACTTTGTCTCATAAAGCAAGCATTGTGTTCATAAAACCACAGGAACATTAGGAAAGCAGCTGTTTCCTTTCAAAACAGAGCAGCCACATCAGGTGTAAATTTCACCAAGGGTCTATCTTAATCAAGTATCCCATATTATGCAAAATACAACCCAGTCTGTAATTTCTAAATAGAAAAAAAAATACAACTTTATTTATATTTTCTCATCACAGTAAAACCTGCTATATGTTCACAAAGAAACATTTGCCATTTTTAAGTTACTGCCTTTGAAAGTGAAATCTTGTTTTATCTAGCTTTATAAAATTTAGAATAAAATTTCTTTATAACACACGAAATATGTTTTAAATTTACTTTTAGAAGCTCTTACAGAAGTTCTTTCTCTGTTGTTGTTAATGGTAGAATTAATTGGGAGTATATGAAAAGATATCAATAAAAAATGGCTGACTATAAATATACACCCCTCAAAATTGCTATCTCAAATTTTAGATGGAACTTTCTGCTATCTACTTGTGTAAAGTTTGGGATTAATTATAAGAAAAAGTTGCTTATTTTGCTATAATGATCAATATAAAAAATTAAAATCATAAATCAGTGCATATATTTTTTAATTAGAAGCTTAAAGAAAATATACTGCTAAAATTTATTTCATATGCCATGTGTTATTACCATTTAGCAAATAAATACAAAATTAATGATTTGGGAATGATTGTGTTAACAAACTACAATTAACTCAATGTTGGAACCAGGTTATTATTTGGAAAATTCAGAGTACATTAATAATGGTTCAGTTGTCAATTACTGAAAAGTGGGATGTATGGTGAGATAATGTACTCGGACCTGATTTTGATAGAGCAATAAAGGTGAATAAATTAGAAAACAATTGCTTGCATATAATTATATGGGTTTGAGGGAAAAATAAAAGGGCAAGTAGGAAACAAAGTAAAAGGAACATTCATATAGATATTATGTTGTTAATAGACCATATCATTCTTAACATTGTAACAAATCATATGGTGGACAAATATGTAAAAGAAAAAGTCATTTAAAATATTTTTTTTATTTCAGTTACTTTCAAAATTTGCTGTTCTTCTCCAAAATCGTATTCTAAATGGGGTAGAGTGACACCTATCTACATTTGTAACAGATTTGTTATGTACCATACAAACAGACGATTCACTTGAAAATTACACACGATGACATTTAATATTAAATAATCAATTTAATATAAAGGAATGATATATTTCACTTTGGTAATTTAATTATGTTTATTTTATAAATTGTGCAAATAATATTACTGGCATTGTTAAGAAGTGTTAGGATGGATATTATTAAGGTTTTCAGTGAATAATACTTATTATTATTGTTTATATCAATAATTGCCTGTGCTTGACTCTGTCTCAGGCTTTTAGATCTGTAATTTTTCTTCCATCCTTACTTTGATGTACCATGTTCTAGGGAAGATAAAATTAATGATAATGATTGCTCATCAGTCACTTACTAACTTACTAAATAACAGATTTAACATTCACAAATATTTATTAGGTACACACTTTGTGCTGAACACTATATAGGGGTGGATGGATATGGATAATTATTCTGAGTCTTGGAGCTCATAAAAATGTAGAACTTTAAGATATTTTTCATCTCCAACATCACGAATCCTTCCAGTTCCTAAAACCATTACAGTGCTCTCCAACTACTTACTGAAGTTGAAAGCATACTATGTATCAGGCATTCTGTTATGCAATGGAGAGAGAGAAAGAATAATAAAAACCAGGCACCTGATTTGTCTACTTGTATCAGTCTGGGCTAGCCAGAGAAACAGAATCAATGGGATACATACATCTATCATTAAAATAAATATCTTTACAAAGAGATTTTATAAGTGGCTCACATATAATTCTGGAGGTAGCAAGTCCAAAATCCGTGGTGCAGGCCCTCAGGCTGCAGTCTCAGACAGGATTTGATATAGCCTTGAGTCACAAGTCTGGCAGGCTGGACACTCAAGCAGAATTTCTATGTTGCAGTCTTGAGGCAGAATTTCTTCTTGGCCAGTGAAACTTCTGTGTTTGGTCTTAAGGTCCTTCAAGTGATTGTATGAGGCTCGCCCACATTGTGAAGCGTGATTTCTTTTTATTAAAATTAACTGATTGTAGATGATAATCACATCTACAAAATACCTTCACATTACTTCTATACTAGTGTTTGACCAAACAAATGGGCACCATAGTCTAGCCAGGTTGGCACATAAAAGTAACCATCATTCCACTCCAATAAAGCCTCAGTATTGTTTTCCTAGTAGACAAAACATATGTAAAGAAATATATTGACAAAAAATCTAATATATTTATATATATTACACATCAGATTGTATAATCTATTATATATGCCACTCTATGGAGCGTTGAGATTTGAATCTTCATTCAATCAAGAGAAAAAGAAAAAGAAATCTATTTTTAGAAACCTATATTTGATAAAATAATATATCTTTTCTCCATACCTTGTCTGTGAACTTCAAACTTTATGTTTACCTGTGTACTTGATAGCTCTACTTGGATATCTAGAAGGCATCTCAGCCTTAGCATGGAGTAATGGCATGGCACTGGAGCAATGCAAAAGTCCTGATCTCTTAGTCGAATCCAGCTTCTCCCACAATCTTCTTCATCCCTGTTGCCTCAGATAGTTTGCATTTGCTGGAATGATCTGCCCCTCACATATATAACATACTCCCTAACATCTCTCAGTCTTTGTTTAAACAGAACCTTCTCCATGAGAATTTTTCTGATTACCCATTGAAATAATCCCAAAAACATACTCCTAGAAATGTATGCTTCATTTTTCTTATCACAATGTGACATTCCTTACATTTTACTCATTTGTTTACTATACTTTATTATTTTCCTACTAAAATGTATGATCCATGAGGACAGTGACCATGGGATTTTCATTACTAAGTGTCTTCCTTAGTTGGAAAAGTGCCCAGTTCAATTGAATATTTCTTTAAAATTGATATATTGACTTTTCATAGTCCCCTTTCATTAAATTCCCCATAGTTTTGCAATCTATTTCACAGTCTATAAAGAGAACTGGGAAATTTGGCAAAGTATGCTAGTTGTGGAGTATAATGTGAAGCAGAAGATGTCCTGAAATGCTAAATCATCACGTGCCTTTTTGTGAATAAATTAGCTGTAAACTGAAATTTTACAATGCTATTTTCATTGTGAATTTGGCTCTCATTTTTGCTTCTGCATTTAACATTAGTTACTGAAACGACATAAAATGAAACTTACCAAATAACATAAAATGAAACTTGCTTGAAGTTTATCTATGTGGCCAGTTCTGTAAAGGACTCCAGGACAATGGGTACTATCTATACTAGCTTCTACTGTGAATAAATCTGTGCACAGTGCCTATCTCTTTGTGGAAGTATCATTAGATGTTTCCTTATTTTTGAAGAGAAATTGAGCAACTACAAAGTAGAATTGCAAAGACAGGTCAAACATCCAAACTGGGTGGTCTAGAGGTAGGCTACCTATTTGTGAGGTACTGGAGATTCTGTTTGTGATGTGATCCAATGCTGAAAAAGAGCATACATTTCAATTGAAGATTAAATTAATTATTTCATTGTATATTTCAATGCCAAAATGCAAATAGCTGTTTAAAAACATGTAAGAACATATAAATTAATGATTTGAATTAATGACTAATAAGAGGCGTCTATTAAGAAATAATGTTAAAAATATTTGTGTTAACTAGAGATTGTCAATATTTTTTATGTAACTGATCCATGATGTTCAAATACTAATTTTTTTAGTATCCCAGAAAAAAATAATACCTTTAGATTTCTTTAGTGACTAGATTTTATCTATATAAATTTTAAATTCAGCAAGTTATATGACACATATAAGACAATTTATCAATATACATTAATAACCTTATGTTTAACAAAAAAGCTGTCAATGATTCTTCAAGCAAAATATGCATTTTCCTAACCTTATATTTTGCAATTTTGTACACACAGGTTGGCCTGAAATTTCCTTCCTTATTTTAAGACTTTTTCAGAAGGTAATTTTCTAACATATATCAAAAGAAAATACAAATTAACCAAGTTGAAATATAGGAGTTTATCTTCAGACAATTTTGATGGACACACATCAACTTTTATTTATGACATATCAGAAATTCCTGTTATTGCTCTATTATAAGATTTTTAAAATATACACACAATACAAATGTTTAACAATAGAAGATTGATAAAAGAGAGCCTGAGAAACTCATACACCATGGTTGTTTTGATGTATACCTACAATTTCTTTGTGTTCTTTTTTTTAAGAGATGAAGATTAATTCCCTTTTCCCTTTAAAGTGGGTTGGACTTGGTGCTCACTTCTAATGAAGGGCATACCTCCAAAAACGATAGTGAGTAACTTCTGATACTAGGTCAGCCTTTCATTCTTAGATAAATTGCTCTGGGATAAGCCAGCTATTCTGTCTTGAGAACAACCAGGCAGCTTTGAGGGGCAGCTTATATAGTGAGAAACTAAGTCTTTTTCCCAGTAGCTGGGGAGGACCTAATGCTTCTTATCAATAACCATGTGAGTGAGATCCTCCAGCCCAGATCAAGCCTCCAGATCTGGCAGCCTTGGTTGACAGCTTGATGACCATGTCCTGTGATTAACTAGGAGGCTGAGCCATGTTTCCCTGGTAAGCTACCCCAGACTCCTGACCCTCAGGCACTGCATAAGATAATTAATACCCGTTGTTTAACTTGTTAAGCTGTGGGGATAATTTGTTACAAAGCAGTATCTAACTAATATATATTTATTATGTATATATTTAACAATGTATATTAATACAATGGGGTGATACTGTAACAAATATTTACAAATATGAGAGTGGTTTTGGAACCAGGAAGTGAGGTATAGCTGGGAGGACTTTGAGGGTAGGGTTAGCAAAATCTTGAAGAGCCTTGAAGAATCTGTTTTAGAGTTCCGGACATTGAGGAGTCTGCTAGCAAGTGCTTAAAAGAAAGTCAGGAAAATATTATTGGAAACTGGAGGAAGGAGGTGTTTGTTCAATGGTGGCAGAAAACTAAGCAACACTGTCCCCAGACGTTATGTGAACATTAGTAAATGTACCTTTTGCATCAGGCAGCTCAAGAACACAAGGTGCTGAATGCTCTTTACCTGCACTATTTCTTGGAGTTGTGTTTGCAACAAGCAGCTGTGAGAGACAAGTTAGCAAAGGCCAAGCTTGATTACTGACTGCCTTAAAAGAGGAGGCTTCCTCAAGTTCAGTGTTTCTCAACTGCC
Source organism: Phocoena sinus (assembly GCF_008692025.1). Lineage (NCBI taxonomy): Eukaryota > Metazoa > Chordata > Mammalia > Artiodactyla > Phocoenidae > Phocoena > Phocoena sinus. The sequence continues at coordinate 158,494,332 of NC_045765.1, forward strand.
ACACAAGCCTACTATATGTGCAGCATCTCTGAGGCCGTCTTCCGTGTTGCCACCTGGAAATTTGGGTGAGCCAAATTTGGGTCAGCCTGGAAAAAGGGGAGCCGATGCAAATGTCCTGTTTATGCCGCTTCCTGTGCCATGAGTAACAAAGGTCTTTGTCTCTGTGCCTGCATCCATGAAACTGTAATAGGCTGATTTATTAGCTCAATATCAAGTCAAAGATCAAATAAATCCAATCAAACATCAGTAAAATTATATATCTGATGCAACAGTTTTGGTAGTGATAAAGAGATGCTGATAGAAACAGGTTTTCTGGAAGAAGAATGAGGGCTTCACAGGTAGGGATTGATGATCTGAGAAGACCCCCTTGTATCCAGGAACAGAGAATGTTGTTGCATGGGGTGGGGGAAGGGGAGTGAGTGTTTGGCCCTGTCTTAGCTGTTCTAGAACTTGAAGGTTAGAGGTAGAACTGAAACAAGCCCAATGATGGGTGCCTTGGTTGTTCTCCCACTCCCGTAGGTGGGAGAAGGAAGGGGCATTGTCATACAAGGGGGCAGAAAGCCCTGCAGCCCCAGCTGAAGGGCAATATGGCTGTTGGAACATGCCATTCAATACAGAGGTTTGATTGAGCAAAACACATTAGAAGGTTTTTTGGTCGAGACCAAGTGGGTGGCCATTCTAAACAGAAAGCAAATGAAAAGCCTGTTATCCTGTAGCGTGGAGTCACTCTCTCCTTCTCTTCCCTCTGATATCTCCCTCCCCTCTGTTGATCTCATCACTCTAAGAAGAAAGATGATTAAGGCAAGATCTCCCTGCCACCAAGGAACACTCAGAGCCATTTGTACCCTTCTGGCTACACATGGTAACTTTGAGAAGGCAGGGACTCAGACTTTAATGTGTGCTTCATTCAGGCTCCTTTATCATCTTCCCACCAAGTCTCAGGAGAAAGAGAGTGTTGGAAACAAGAATGACAAAGACACCAAGAACCAGAAGGGCAAAGCTGTGGTGCCCTGTGGAAAGGCAGGGAGAAGGTAGTCAAAGGGTAGAAAGAAAGTTCCCTCCTATGGCTTTCCCCTACCCCCATCTGAGCCTTCACTCCTCCTTCATTCCCACCCAGGAATACTATGCTGCTGTTTTCCAAACTCAAGCATATGTCAAACGATTTGGTTTGTGTTCTTGTAGGGAGTGAATTGTTCACATTCAATTAATGGGGGTTTGCAGTGGTGAGAAGTTTAAGTGGTGTTTTTGTGGGCCAGGAAGGATATTGAAAGGCATTTTGCTGTACATTTCATTGAATGTAATAGTACTTTACTGTTGTTCACAAGCTTTTTCTTTCCATCCATTAAGCATAAAAAAGAATTCTCCTAATTCAGGGACAGTCACATGTAGGTATGTAGACAGGTCCCCTCCAGGGTGCTACAGCAGAAGCAACGTAGAATCTCAAGAAGACAAAGGGGAATCACAACTTTAGGATGGAATTGCTGTTGAAACAGAGAAGCCATCTTCCTGTAGAAGAGCGCCACCTGTCTGATACAGCCCCCAAGTACACCACTTGAAAAGAGACCGCTATTGTTCTGATCCCGACTCATTGAGCCCATTTATGGGTGAGTTGAATGGGATTCAAGAGCTAACAAGGGAAGGGACCGATATAGTCCTCAGCGGGAAGTGGAAATTCTACATTCAAGAGCACAGCCAACCTGGAATAGCATCAGCTTATGCTGTGCTGATGTCCGAAAGATAGAAAGAAAAAGTGGCAGTTTCATCTTTGGGGAAGCTTTATATGTCACTCCATTTTTGAAGCCAAAATCATTAGCTCCATGAGGACCTTGAGTTACAGAGATTCTCCTAAATGTCTGGGCTTGGTTAAATGATGGTTTGGTAAAGGTAAAAGCGGCTGTTGTCATTTGGGTGGTAGTAGCAATCCAGCCCCGGTAAGAGCTCTGGAAGTCCAGATGTTCTAAGAGCCAGTCAGCAGCATGATGGGATCAATTAACAGTCACTTTCCTTCCCTTAGAAAATACTCCAAAGGACTGTCAGGTTATATTGCTAACACTTGGTCTGTGGTCAATGTCACAGCCATTTGGTCTGCCACTGGGAAGTCTACAGACCAGCAGTTTCAAATGTCCCTCTTTGAGGTCAAGACCAGGACTGTGGATTGAGCAGCTGTGCACTCACAGAGATGCTCACATGTGGATACAGAGACCAACTGGAACCAAGCTGCTGATCAGGCTTGTGCTGCCCATTTTGCTACAATTGCTTATAGAATCATCAGCGCACTGCATGGCAACACATTGCCCTCATAGGCTGAGCACAAATAAAGTTCTGTGTTTCCGATGCAAAGCCACCATTGTACGCCAGACTTCTGACTCCTGCAAAAGAGTGGCCCATATTTCCTGTGATGAAAGAGGCCACACAGAGGCATCGTCTTCACCCTCTCCTGTCAAATTGACCACATCAAATCAAATCAAGTTTAACAACAAATCCCAAACTGAAAAGACCTGTGCCGCTTTGGGTTATATGTTTGTATATAGAGCGAGTGGCCATGGACTGTTTCCATTGGGGATGGGAGTTGCTTGTTGGTTCATTTTGTGCCCCTTGTAATTACTGACAATACACCAAAGATCAGGTGGTCTCTAAACACTCTTCCTTTGGTTATAGACTGGCCTCGGACTATATCTTAATTGTCTGAAGTAAAACCTGTTGGTACCCGTGGAACTTATTACAGTGACTGAGAGACCTGGGAACAGAAGGAGTGTGTTTGAGGTCAGTGTTACTGCTTGCAGTTCTGTTGATATCAGTCTAAGTTATCTTCAGAATGAGAACAGTTGGGCCAGCCACTGTGTGCTACTCATAACTGAGAAACTGAGGCATTATAATTACTCTTCCCATATTGCTAATATGTATAATAAGTGTAATTGTCTGTGTGTGTGCTGTTTTTACTTGGATATTTGTAGGGTTCTCTCTTTATTCCTGGATTTCAAAAATTCACAATATTTACTATATAGCTTTAGGATATTTCCTCCTATATCAATGAATCAATTCACCTTCAAATTCAGGAGAAGTATTCTTCCATAAAATGGTAATTATCTCTCAATCCTGTCTGTCTGACCTCTTCTTGCTGGATCTCTCATTCCAGTTTTGCACTTATAATTACTTATTTCATTATTTTCTTCTTTGTTTTATACTTCTGCTTAGAGGAGGAGAGCTTTGAGTTTTGAACTCAGCTTAATGGTTATGTAATATTAATTTGGCTCTCTAGTGCTTTTGGCCCAGATTTAAATTCTACTACTGCATTTTGATTTTTCTAACATATTATATACCCCATAAGGTTTCTGAGATGTTAAATAAATATCTGAAATATTTTGATGTAGCTATTAGAATTTTTATCATTAATAGCACCTTTCTATTTTTACTTCATATTAGAAATTCTTCCCATTTGTATATCTTTCCTCTTAGTAAATGAATTTGTACTTCTGTTGTTCTCTTGTTTTTGCAATACACATTTACATGATTTGTATAATAAAGTAAAAGCACAGGCTTTGAAAGTTCTATTTATCATCTTTTACAGTATGGTCTTTCTCTGCAATGAGAAGCCTGGCTTCACCTTAATTTACTGTTATACTGTATTTTTTTCATGGCCTGAAATCAATGTATTTCTCATTCTGCAATGAAGGGGCAACACCTGAAATGTGGTGTTTGTTCATGAACAATATTTGTGGAGTCATGTTTGATACCCACAGAGTACATATATTTACCATTTAGGTCTCAGATTTGACCCACTCTTTCTGGGAAAACCTCACTGGCCCACTTAAATTGAGATATGTGCCCCAATCATGTGCTCCTGAACACTCTGCATGTGCACTACCAGAGCCTTCCTGAGTTTATTGTGATTGTTAGATTACTATCATTCTATACCATGAATTATGCCGAAATGACCAGAACTGCGCTTGCTTTATTCAACATTCTCTCCCCCCATGCTTAGTACATTGACTGGAGTATAGTGAGCCCTTAGTACACACCGTGACAATGAATGTAACTGATTGGAATTGAATGGAATTTGTTTGATGTGGCAGCTGAGAAAGTCTTAATTAAGGGGAATCTGAGAAGAGCAATTTTATTTCTGTTTACTGTCTCCTGTGTTTGGTAAGTGTACTTAAATGAGGACCAGATTTCTCTCAGTTCTGTTCAGCCTGACCTTCAGATAGGGAGAGTGAAATAAACTCCAAAGTGGATGCACCTACCTGCCTTTTGGAGTGTCCTCATGTTCAGCCACCCTGCACTCCTGCAAATGATGGGTTAAAGAGGCTTTGGCATGACCTCTTCTACTATAACATTAGGATTTTTGTTGTTACTCTTGTTTTTGCTTAACTTCTTCTTCACCTCTTCTTCCATCAAAGTAACCAGCAAGACCAAAATCCTTCCACATCATGCATCTTTTCTTATTACTCGCATGTATCCAATGCAACTAATTTTATTAATGCATACACTCCTTGACATTTTCTATTTTACAAAAATTATAATAAGTAATTTATTATATACACATCTCCATACTTTGCTTTTCTCATTTAAAAATACATTGCAGGACTTCCCTGGTGGCGCAGTGGTTGAGAGTCTGCCTGCCGATGCAGGGGACACGGGTTCGTGCCCCGGTAGGGGAAGATCCCACATGCCGCAGAGTGGCTGGGCCCATGAGCCATGGCCGCTGAGCCTGCGCGTCCGGAGCCTGTGCTCCGCAACGGGAGAGGCCACAACAGTGAGAGGCCCGCGTACCGCAAAAAAATAAATAAATAAATATATAAAATAAATAAAAAATAAAAATACATTGCATTTGTAAATCCTATCCCTTTTCACTCTTGAAGTTCTTTTCTGTGCTCCTTTTTTTTGAAAACCTAGTTAAATAGAATCAGGAGGCATTAATTCACACTGCTAACATCCGATTCCCCACTTGTCCCTAAGCTACAAGACAATAGGAAGGAAAAATAAATATTAATAAAATATTAATGGAATATTTCTATTCTGCCCTAAAGATATTTTGGTCAATGTTAATATTATAGTCCTCATTATCCAAAATTTACTATCTAGTTAGACAAATCTTTTTCATTACCTTTATTCTAAAGTATTTTTGACAATTTTCCAATACATGTTGTTCACGTAAAATTGAAATCATTAATTAATTTAAAATTTGAGATGCTAAGTACAATAGTATCAAATATATTTACTACCACTAATTTGTATACTTATGATTGAATATTTTATATATACTAAATCTTCCCTTCCAAAATTATGGTATAGATTTTTACTTGTTCAGGTCTTCTGTTAAGATTCAATACTTTTTTTTAAAGTCCAGAGCTTTACTGTTGCCTTTAACTCTAAATATTTTAAAGATTCTTTGTCATTTTGTAATGGGATCATTTTTACATTTCATACAAGCTGATCATTTTCAATACAAAAATTGTAATGTATGCTTATTTATCTATATTTTTCATTTGCCTAGACAAATGCTAATAATTATTCTGTTTTTAGTGTAATTTACCAGAAAATGGATTTCTCCAAAAGCAAATTAACCTAACAAAAATTAATGATTTCATGTATTATTTTTGAAAGTTTTTTAAAACCACTTATTTTACTTTACTGACTTATTAATCAAAATTTCCCAACTAATAATAAATAATTATGATATATGGAACTCCTCTTTTCTCTCATTTACACAAAAATTGACATTTGAATTTTGGTACTGTCGTGTGTAGGCTTTTCTAAAAAGAATTCCTCCTTCTTCCATGGGTTGATATGAACTTGCCAATCCCTCTGATTTTGTCTTGGTCAGAGATGTGCTTTGGACAGAGATGTGATTAGATGCAATTCAAGCAGAGGCTTTAAATGGGATTGTGTGCTGTATTGTCTTGTCTTTTGGCAGACTTGTAAGTAAGAATCCACTGCCCCTTCAAGTTGGGCTTGGGGTGAATTCATGTGTGGTAGACTTGAACCTGAGAGAAATAGAACCAATGAGGTATAGATACCCCAGATATATTTCATATACCTATCCCAGATATATATATCCGTATAAATACATAAATTCATAGATATCCTATATAAGACATTCTATGAATTCATAGGTATATATGAATTTACATATATGTTCTATATATAGTATATAAGATATATAGAGGAGAGAGAGAGACAGAGACAGAGATCGAGGCAGAGAAAGAAAGATCTATTGTTAAGAATCATGAGATTTTTGAGTGCAGGCAAGTCTGAAATTTGTAGTGCAGGCCAGCAGACTGGAAACTCAGGCAGGATTTCTATGGCAGTTTTGAGGTAGAATTCCTTCTTTGAGACATCTCAGTCTTTGCTCTTAAAGCCTTCAAATGATTGGATGAGGCTACCCACATCATGGAGTGTAATCTGCTTTACTTGCAGTTGACTGATTATGTGTTGATCACATCTACAAATACCTTCACAGCAAATCTAGACTAGTGTTGACCAAGCAACCACAGCCTAGTCAAAAGTTAACAGGTAAAATTAACCATCACAGTAGGAAAATAAATGTTGTTGTTGGAAGCCACTGAGATTTGGAGTGGGTTATAATGAAGCATTATCTTTGCAAAAGGAGCCTAATTTTCTGCTTAGAATTATAACATGAAATAAGTCTCTTCTATCTCTATGCTACTTAAGCCTATTTGAAGAAAGTTTCCTAGACATTCACAAGCTCCTTTTAAGCACCTATAATATACCATGACTTTTTTAACACCATTAATTTCCTGATATAATAACTTATTTTGATGATTTTTCTAATATTGACTTTATCCTTCCATTAAAAGAAATACATTGTAATTATTCTGACACTCTACCTGACTATATTTGGTAATAATTTATTTAAAATTTGGATATATATCTATAATTAAAATAATCTATGATTTCCCATTTTTAATGATACAAAGTTTTTCGTATAAAGTTTTTCAATCAGTATAAAATGAATGTTTCTGGGGAGAGTTAAGTAACATTTCTTTTTTAAAGATTAGATATATCTCAGCTGTGAAAACATCATTTATAAGTTAACATTAATTTATCTAGTAATTAGTTTAGTAAGGACATACTTCTTTAATAATTTGGTAAATTTTGCTGAGCTAGAGCATTATCTGTTTCATTACTCCTTAAATTTGTTTCCATAAATTCACATGTATTAAATTATATTAATATGATTGAATCAATGACTTCTGTACTTGTGGCTATGTATTCTTTCTCATTTCTAACATAATATTATTTTATATTAATTTTAGCTTTAATTTTTAGTGCCTGCTACCTCAGCTAATTTTGATTTGTGTTGAGTTTTTGGATGTAAGATACATGGAAGATTATTTTATTTTTCAAAATCATTCTCTCCTTTCCTATCCCAATAAGAGGATGATATTTCCCTGTCCTTGTCTGGTGAATTTCAAAGACTCTGCATAAGGAATGTGTGTGTCACTGACCACATGTGATTTGTTTGGCAAATAATATCTGAGTGGCAAAGTGCAAGCAAATGCTTTAAATGCAGTTGTGTGTTTGTTGCTTCTCCCTGAGCCATGAAAATGGCACTTTCCATGTGGTTACTGATACCTCAACCTGAGTCCTAGCCTAGGTCCCTGTAGCCTGGAGAAGAGCTACAGCCAATGCAGCCCTCCTATGATATCAGCAAGAAAGAAATCTTAGATGCTGTAAGCCACTGAGATTTTAGGCTTATTTGTTAGTGCAGCAAAGCTAGCTAATACAAGATGAGGATTTACCCCAATTATTTTTAGTCAGTTTTACATACAAAAGCTTTTAAAATATGTTCAAGTGATCTGTCATCAGTTTTGTTATTAATTATATTCCCTTTTATTGCCTTTCCTGAAGATTGTAATTTCAGGAATATTTCCTTTTTGGATTCAGGTCATTGAATATAACCATGTTTCTTATATTAAAGAAGTTCAAATTTTTATAACATATTTTTACAATTTATTTCTAAGTTTGTTAAATTTATGACCATGGTTGTAGCCTTTGAAATATGCACTTTTAAAAAAACTTTAAGACTTACAGCTAAGTACATGAGCAATTTTGTAAGTGTTCCTTGGACACTAATAAAATATACATATAATCAATATTCATAGAACGCACAATCAGATATTTATGTTTGAGTGGAGTTTTTACAGTATTCAGTTTCTATATGTTCTCACTTATTTATATCTATTAGATCTTTCTAATTCTGTAAAAGATATTTTCTAGTCCCTGAGTATCATTCTATTTTTATCAAGTTCTCCTGCATTTCTAATCAAATAAGCTTTATGTTCGGAATTCTAAATGCTTTGGTGCTTACAGTTTTATGAGGAATGTGTCCTCCAAGAAAATTGTCTTTTATCATTACACAAAATAATATTTTACCTTATTTAAGAGATTTCAATCTTAAAAGAATGTATTCATTTCCCCTTGCTCCAGCTCACCTGTTCTGTTATTGTCTAAAATGTTATTGTGCTATCTATAGTAGTTTAGTTTTACTTTTTCCTTTGCTATATGAAAACTCCATGTCGCAAATATTGCTTAGCCTTGATAGTACAAAATCCCAAGCACACCATCATTGCATTAATTATATATAAAATGTTATCAGTCACTACCTTTTCTTCTTTCATTTTCTCTCCTCTTAAAGTATCTATTTTGAGTCACTTAGAGTTGTTTAGAACATTTTCTGAAGTATTTTTCTTAGATGAGGTAACCAAAACTAGGAGTCCTTAGTTTTTCTTTCAACTAAAAGTAAATGATAAGTTGTCTGCCAATAAGATTCTATGGTTCTTTTTGCCCAGTAATCTACTAAACTAATTTTTAAATTACCGTAATTATATATTTCTTTGAAATATAAATTGTTCCATTTAATTGGAAGCTTCAGATTTTTTTTTTAATGCTTGAAATTCAAAATTCATAGGAGATCGCCTTTCTATCCCCTCCCTCCACCAAGACACATACACAAACACACACACACTCACACACACACATACACACACTCAAAACCCATCCTTTCCTTTTCTGGGGCATATGCATAGCATCTAGTTTTCTAGCTCTTCTAGTAACTAGACTGAACCAAGTTGTTGTCAATAGAACATGGTTGGAAAGTTGTTCAGCCTCTGTTTTACAGATTTACAAACAAAATAATTGCCCATGAATTTTTCTTTCCTCTTCCCACAAGCTGCAACATGGATAGACTGGCAGTCATGCTGATGGAGACAACTTCCTTGGGATGGTGTTAACCACAAAACGGCAGAAACTAGCTTCCTGATTCATCTTGGGAAAAAGAATTCCCTTTCCAGATTACATTGGTCAGATTGGTATGTGGGAAAGGAATAAACTTCTGTGTTATTTAACTTCTCTGCTTTACTGTGGGGTAGGGGAGAAGTGGGATGTCTCCTTCCTGGTGGTTCTCAGAGTGTGGTTTGTGAAAAACTGAGGGTCCTAAAGACAGTTTCAGGGTGTTCCTAAGGCCAAACCACTTTCAAAATAACACTAAGATGTCACTAGTCTTAAACAGTGGTGTTTAAGTGTGTTGGCACCAAACTGTACCAGTTGCCATTTTATTGTTCACGACCATGCACTCACAAGAAAAAAAAAAAGCCTGTTTCACTTAAGAATGTCCTTGAGGAAACAGTAATAATTATTAATGCTATCAAACTTTGACCTTTGTGGATATATTTCTTTAATATTTGTGTAAAGACATAGGAACAAAGCATGAAGCATTTCAACTACATACTGATATAATTGTTACCCACAGCAAAACACTCATGCAATTGTGTGAGCTATCAGCTGAACTAGTTGCTTTTTTCACGGAACACCATTTTTACTTGAAAGAATGACTGAAAGACAAACGATGGTTATTCAAACATGAATATTTGGCAAAAAGAAAACACCTGACAGTATTTACTGATGATGATAAAATTTGAACTTTCAGGGGAAAATTAGAATTTTAGAAAACTAGTGTCCCCAGTGACAGCCACACAGTACTCAAAGACATTTAAAAAGAATGGATTTTAGTGTATGTGTGTATTTTGATAGTGCATAATAAAATGGGTAACTATTAGGAAGATTCACGGTTAGGCAGTATTTTCCAAGTTATCAATACATGATGTTATAGGGCTTCCTTGGTGGTGTAGTGGTTGAGAGTCCGCCTGCCGATGCAGGAGACACGGGTTCATGCCCCAGTCCGGGAACATCTCACATGCTGCGGAGTGGCTGGGCCCGTGAGCCATGGCCGCTGAGCCTGCGCGTCCGGAGCCTGTGCTCTGCAACGAGTGAGGCCACAACAGTGAGAGGCCCGTGTACCGCAAAAATAAAATAAAATAAAGTGGGAAAAATCAGCCTCAAAGAAAATAATCAGCAATATTGTTAAATTGAAGAAATAACCATTTAGATAAGTGCACTGTACTAATTAAGTTCTTTCAAATTCTGATAACAGCACAAGAGGCCCTATTATTACCCTTATATAAAGTTAAGAGTCTGGTATCTTATGTAGGAAAACACTAATCTAAAATAATCTAAACTAGCCCTCGTTTGACAGGAGAAAACACAGGGATGTAGGATGTACACTGATTTGACACGTCAAGGTGAAAAAAGAAAACAAGGCAAAGAAGTCAAAAAGAGAGAGCACACTAATTGAGATTTTAGGTAATAAAGATTTAGAGCTGTTTCATTGATTATCTATATGTATATGAGTTTTTTTTTATAGAATACAGTTTTCAAATGAGGACAAAACAGTTTCAGTAAACTTCTCGAAAGGCGTTGTAAAGTAAGTTACCTCTCCTTGTGTCTGAGTGCAATCTCACATTCATCTCTTTAAATCAGGACAATAAAGAAAATTTTATCTGGCAAATGGCTTGAATCAGTATTTCTAATATTAATTGAAAACACTTCAATAAAAATATCCACTTAAGGTTTATCCTTGAACAACCAAATGAGAGAAAACTTGAAAGAAAAAAAAAAGATTTTAAATTTCTCTCCACTCTCCACTCTGGCTCCAAAACATAATTCCATTAAAAAGTTATTATCAAACATGATAAATATTGAGAATAAGAATCCATTAAGCACAGAGATTTGATTAACTATATTGTTTTAATTTTAAAATGAAGCTTGGGAATAAATAAAATAATGACTGGTAGCATATATTATGGTTTCAATGGTTTTAGATCAGCTTAATATGTGACTCCTGTTCACAATGGGTCAAACCATCAAACTGGCCAAAGGTGGGGAAAGGAAGGGAAGAAGGGAGGGAGTGGGGGGAGGGAAGAAGGAAGGTAGGGAGGGGGGAAGTGAGGAATGAAGGAAGGAAGGAAGGAAAGGAGGGAGGGAGGGAGGGAGGAAGGGAGGAAGGAAGGGAGATGAAAGGAGAAAGGAAAGCTTACTGCTGAGAACAAAGCAGGACAAGAGTAATATGTGTTATTTTGCACTCTGAAAGGGGGAGAGTGACTGTCCATTACTCTTTTATTGAATCACCCAGTAGTTGAAGGATCAACTTTGTCTAGATCCATAGTCTAGCAGCAACATCATTGAGGTTGGATGGGCTTAGTTGGATGGGCTTAAAGTCCTCATTTATCAGGATTCTTTACTAAACAGTTAGGTAAACAAATGTCTTCTAGATTTAAGAAAAAATACAAATTAAAAAAATATATATCAGGGCCATATTTCTTATCCTATGCTACTCAGTGGAGAACATTTTTGACAACTGTCTATACATTTCACAATTCACTCTCCCATTTCTCTTCTTGTGCAATAAGGACACTCTATGAATCAGAGTACAATGATTACCAACAGGGAAGAAATTTATTTCAAGAATTTAACTATTTGAATACATGTGTAAAGGACTTTTTTCAGATTAAGCTGTTCAGTTTAGCAGAGAAAATTAAGGTGAAATTGTACGTGCTGAATCATTTGTTTCTCTCTTCTTTTGAATGATATCACTTCTTGGAAATAAATGATAGTACAGAAAAAAGAAATAAATGGGAACTATTTTAGTTCTTGGTTACCTTACATGATTATTAAAAAAAGAAAATTGCATTGAGTAATTTCTGATTTCTCAGCAGGTATACATGACAGTAGTTTATCTTAATTACTATGTATTAAAAAGATTTGTTGAAATGAAAAGTTTATGTGCAATACTAAACTTATTTAGTTATATATTATTATGAAAGGGTAATATGGATTATAAATAAACCACCAGGTTTTCAGAAAAATGTATTATTTTTAAGAACGTAAGGAAATTTCATGATTTTATTTTCAGTTATACAGTATTTTAGATTAAGTTGACTCATCTAGGAATCATTTATTTTTTAATTATTTCTTCATGACAGCATGAGCTCTACTCATGTACATCTCAATTTAGGCAAATATAAATCTTTTTAGTCTTTATACTATAAAACATCTTCAATAAGGTATGTGCCTGGCACAGTCCCATTAGGAAATTCTTCAATTACTAACAGTGGGGATGCCAAGAATAGTGTTTCCTTCAAAATGTGCAGCACAACTCCCCAAAGACTCTAATATGCCCCCATCCAACAACTTTGAAAAAATTGTACTTATAAAAGACACACTTATTCCACTGCTGGGAATAATTTAAAAGATATTCTCTAAAATAAGAATGCCAGGCATATAAGTATGAGGATATTCATTGCAACAACCTTCACATTTTAAAACAAATCCTGACAACAACCAGTTTGCCAAAAACAGGGGTCAGATAAATTGTCATTTGGGTCTATAATGAAACACTCGACTTTTAGAAGGAATGAAGTATATTCATACCACTGACGTAGAAAGCATCACAAAACATATTAAATGGAAAAGTACAGAGCCCTGTTATGATATTGCCATTTTTTTGCATTAAAAAAATACTTCTAGGGCTTCCCTGGTGGCGCAGTGGTTGAGAGTCTGCCTGCCGATGCAGGGGACACGGGTTCGTGCCCCGGTCCAGGAAGATCCCACATGCCGCAGAGCGGCTGGGCCCGTGAGCCATGGCCGCTGAGCCTGTGCATCCGGAGACTGTGCTCCGCAATGGGAGAGGCCACAACAGTGAGAGGCCCGCATACTGAAAAAAAAAAAAAAAATCTATATCCTTGTTACTGCATGGGCCAAAGCCCAGTATACTGAAAGTTTACAAAAGAAAACACAAACTTTGAGTTACCTTTGGGGTGATGCACTGGGAGTCTAATGAAAGGGCCAAGAAATATTTACCTTCCTCATATATCTAATACAGTATTGTTTTATTAAAAGATTATTAGTGTAATTATTATTACAAAAGTGAATAATTTCTGGAGTAGGAAAGAGTAAGAAGATGATGTGGATGGGAACATGTGCATGAGCATAAGTATTTTTAAAGATACTAAAAATCTTCTGTTGCTTAACCTGAATGGTAATTGTATAGTTATGGTTTTACAGTTATTCTTAAGAATGTAAGTATGTTTTTATATTGTCTTCTATGTTAGTATGACATATTTCACAAAATAAATTTTTACGGAATGCAAAATTTCATAAAGCAGTGTATTTCTTCCGTGTTTTTAAAACTGAGTCTGTCTTTGACTAAGTTTTCTGTTCTCAAAATATTAGTTAAGACATTTCTCTGATTCTATTTTCTTAAGTTAATTCATTTCAAATTCCACATTGTACTCCAAGAGATATAATTTCTGTCATTGAAATATCATTACTTTTTATCCTATAAAATATAGTTCAGTGTGAATATAACTTTTATAAGTTGACAAAGGTCCAAGATAAACTTAAAATCTGTACATATATATAATTTGCCTCTTATATGTCATTTTTCTGTGCTATGGCCCTATTTTTAAGAAAAGAATCTTATAGGTACATATTCATTAAAAGTTAAACTCCATTACTGGTTTGATGCTAAGTTTTAAGTTTACTTATGGTTCCCACCACATTCAGAATTTTCAGATTTTATTCTGAGCATTAGTTACCGCCTTCTCATGCAAATTTTCTGGAAACATCGTTACATACTTCACACTTCTAATTTCCTTCATCATCTACTGTTCCTGTCCTCAAGTTAAGTTTTTCTGCATATCCTGGATTCTATTATAACATCCAATTTTTTTAAAACTGGTAATTAAAGTAACTTTTGAGCTGACTTGGGGAAAATATTTTATTAAATTACAAAGGAAGAGTAAGAGGAAATATTTCATGTGTTTGGAATGTCCTAAAAATATGGGTCCACTATATTATGACAAAAAGAGAGACTTACTACCTTTTTGTAGATGTCATGGGGTTCCCCATACTCTAGTACCTTCCTGATCAAAAAGGAAAACTACATTACTAAGCTTCTTTTATAGTTTGGTTTTGTCATGTAACTGAGTTATTGTCAGTGCACTGTGGCCCTAATAAAAAGATTCAGTCCTCTCTTTCCCTGCCAAGTAACAAAAGAAGCTACTTGTAATAGCAGGCATGGGTGTTTATACAATGCAAGAAACTCAGATTTTTAAAGCACCACCTGGAGGAAGATGAAGGCAAGAACTTGTTTTCATACATCACACAGTGAGGTGAGTAAAACATATATCTTCATAATATAAATAAAATCATTTATAAAGTAATTAAGTCACTTGTATTCCAGGTGTGACTTGTTACTTCCATAAAAGCTACTTTCCTCTGTCCTATAGAGAAATAGTATCTTGAAAGATGCTGCTATTAGGAAAAAAATCTTATAATGTTATGACCAGCAAGGGAACTAATTTCAAAGATTTAAAACTTGGGTAATTCTCAAGTATTTGGTAAACCTCTTACATACAGTAGCCTACAAACATCCCAAGAACGAATGAACCCATGAAATAAGTGGCTGATTGGACAGTGTAAAAAAAAGAAAATAAATTGTCCAGAAATTTGAGGATCTCCAAAATAGAAAAAACTGAATGCTTTTAGACCCCAAACAATGAGGGATTGGATTTCAAAAAACTTTGACAACAAAGACCTAGTAAAACTTTTTAGGTAAATAACATGACTTGAAGTAAAGATTAGATTTAGGGTGAAACTTCCTACTTAGTGTTTTTTAACTGCTTCACGGTGGCTTTCACTGAGGTAAAGAGACATGAAAGGGAAAAAAAATAGTAGCTTTTAGAGTTATATCATGTAAAAAACTTTTGGACAGGACAATATTTGGAAGCACAGGACTAAATCTTTGAGGGGACTGTATATACATATTCACATGTATACATATCTGTATCTGTATCCATATATATATCCACATAAACCATGAAAACCTTCCTCCCTTTACAAAAGTCCTTACACTGCTTGATATTTACTGTGGAATAGGTGGATGGAAGAATGAGAACAAGATCACAATGTCAAGGTAGTTTTTCAATCTCAGAGAACCCCTCATAAAAGAACAAAGCAAATAAGCAACTGTAATGACAAAACTGAAACCCCTTAAATAATATCTTCAAAAAAAAAAAAAAGTGAAAAGTATCCCATAAACCTCAAAATCCAAGAAGCTGGGCCACTCTCAGCAACCAAGTTGACCTGAAATGAGCAACTCTGTGGCATGAAACAGAAGACAGTGAAACCACAGATCCAAGAAACTCGAAATCCTTAACAAAAAGAGAAGTCGTGATGCATAGTAAAAACTTGCTGGGATGACTTAAGGACAAGAGCTGACATTGGAAGAGTTCAATAAAGGCCACAGGATTGAAGAAGGTCCAGTGGTGCTGATTTGACCTAGGAGGAAATAACTCATCAGAATAAGCAGCCCAAGCTCTTCTTGGGAGAAGAAACCATTGGGAGGAGAATCAAAAATGTGAAGGACAGAAAAACTAGGATCAAAAGTAAGAGAAGCTTCAAATACATGACAGGAAAGGAATAGAAAGGAAGGTCTTAGAAAATAGAAGCACATTTTTAAAATATATTTTTTGTGATGGCAAAAGAGAGAAACTTAGAATCATGAATCTAGAAAATGTTTCCTGGTCCACACCCAGCCACCTACATAAAAGCTTCCCTGTAAATGTGCAGAAAAACCACTGTGTTCAGACATGGAATATGAGTATCGAATGTCATTTGTAGCTCACTCAAAGATCAACGAGGAAAAAGAGAATAATTACTTGAATGAGATCCCAACAAACATGAAGCCACTAGAAAGACATGGTCACAAAACGTGAAAAGCAAAAATATATTATTTCAAAATAAGCTATAAAAATCAGAATACAATCGAAGATGTGAAAGAAGAGTATAATCAGAACTAGAGAAACTCAGGTATGACTGATTAGAGAAAAATGAAAACACAAAACAAAAAAACTGATGAAGGGAAATAATTAAAATTCAGTAGAAAAGTTTACAAAAAAAGAAAAAATATGATTGTAGGAAAGGAAACTAAACTGAAGATATCACAAGTGAATAAAAATTCAACAGATTTGAGAGCAAAGATGTAGAATATAGCCCTAGAAAACCCAACATGAGGTCAACACAAAGAAAACTGAAACAATGGAAAACAACACATACTAACTTCTGTAATTAAAATCAACTTCTTTATTAAAAAATGTATTTGAACTTACACATTTATAATGAATACCATGAACTTAGGAAAATCATGCCATAAATATAAAAATGTAGAAATGATTTTACAAAACTGCTAAACTTTAAAAAAAGGAAAATATCATTTGACATCCAGATAACAAAGCCAAAATTTTTTATGAGGGAAATAAAATCAGGTTGGAAATGAGTTGTTTCAAGCTGTCTATGAATACAGAAGGGGAAATGTGGAAGGCAGTTGTATAAACCATGAAACACATCCCACAGACATGTGCTTAAAGAGAATACCCTTAGTAATTACACTTGATAGAGACATTCACATTCACACTCACAACTTTATAATATATTTTTCTGTAAGAGTAATGCTATAATGTTAACCTAGTTCCAAGTACATAATACTCTGATTGTTTTATGGGTTAAGATTATTCTAATTTTATATCTGAATCTTTCAATGCCTGTCCCAGCTATGAGATCTTGGCAAAGTGAAAACTTTCTTGTCTCAGGTTATCCATCTCTAAAATAATCATAACATGTCATCATACCTTTGAGAATCATAATTATTAGAAATTCAATGCTCTGAAAGTCAATCTAAATATAATACTGCTTAATTATGAGGTCTTATGATATTAATTTATGTGTAGTTGATATGAAACTACTTTCTCTCTAAAAGATCCTTAGTAGGCAAAAGAAGAATCTGGGCTAAATAATCTTAACCCTGCTGGAAAAATGTTTCCAATCTGATTAATGTACTAAGGTTCTCAGGTCTGCATGAGGCAATTACAGTGGCTTAAGTCCCCAAATGCATAGTAGCAGCATCCTCCCCCATTCACATCCCCATCAACTTCTACCAGTCACTATACATGTGCTTTTTCCTTTAAAAACAAAAGGTGAAAAACAGAAGGCTACATAATGTATTTTGAAAACATAAATAGCAAATCTACTAAGGAAATAGATTTATCTGGGAAAATCTATAAACAAGACGTAGTACTGAATTTTTACTCTGAAAAATATCAGTTTTATGATGGTGAGTGGTACATAAAACAAACTATTTCAAAATGGAAATAGCCACTAAATGTTATTTTAAAGGTCAGAGAAATTAGCTTTTATTAAATTTCTTTCAGTGAGTACTGTTATAATGCAGAATATCACAAAAACAGTAAAGTGTGAGATAATTGAGATGGGGAAGTAAAATTTTCAATAGCAGTTTTGTTTTTTTAAATCTTTATTGGAGTATAATTGCCTTACAATGGTGTGTTAGTTTCTGCTTTATAAAAAGTGAATCAGTTATACATACACATATGTTCCCATATCTCTTCCTTCTTGTGTCTCCCTCTCTCCCACCCTCCCTATCCCACCCCTCTAGGTGGTCACAAACCACCGAGCTGATCTCCCTGTGCTATTCGGCTGCTTCTCACTAGCTATCTATTTTACATTTGGTAGTGTATATATATATCCATGCCACTCTCTCACTTTGTCACAGCTTACCCTTCCCCTCCCCATATCCTTAAGTCCATTCTCTAGTAGGTCTCTGTCTTTATTCTGTCTTACCCCTAGGTTCTTCATGACATTTTGTTTTCTTAAATTCCATATATATGTGCTAGCATATGGTATTTGTCTTTCTCGTTCTGACAAACTTCACTCTGTATGACAGACTCTAGGTCCATCCACCTCATTACAAATAGCTCAATTTCATTTCTTTTTAAGACGAGTAATATTCCATTGTATATATTTGACACATCTTCTTTATCCATTCATCCGATGATGGACACTTAGGTTGTTTCCATCTCCTGGATATTGTAAATAGAACTGTAACGAATATTTTGATACATGACTCTTTTTGAATTATGGTTTTCTCAGGGTATATTCCCAGTAGTGGGATTGCTGGGTCATATGGTAGTTCTATTTGTAGTCTTTTAAGGAACCTCCATACTGCACTCCATAGTGGCTGTACCAATTCACACTGCCACCAGCAGTGCAAGACTGTTTCCTTTTCTCCACACCCTCTCCAGCATTTATTCTTTGTAGATGTTTTGATGATGGTCATTCTTACAGGTGTGAGATGATATCTCATTGTAGTTTTGATTTGCATTTCTCTAATGATTAATGATGTTGAGCATTCTTTCATGTGTTTGTTCGAAGTCTGTATATCTTCTTTGGAGAAATGTCTATTTAGATCTTCTGACCATTTTTGGATTGGGTTGTTTGTTTTTTTGTTATTGAGCTGCATGGGCTGCTTGTAAATTTTGGAGATTGATGCTTTGTCAGTTGCTTCATTTGCAAATATTTTCTCCCATTCTGAGGGTTGTCTTTTGGTCTTGTTTATGCTTTCTGTTGCTGTGCAAAAGCTTTGAAGTTTCATTAGGTTCCATTTGTTTATTTTTGTTTTTATTTCCATTTCTCTAGGAGGTGGGTCAAACAGGATCTTGCTGTGATTTATGTCATAGAGTGTTCTGCCTATGTTTTCCTCTAAGATTTTGATAGTTTCTGGCCTTACATTTAGGTCTTTAATCCATTTTGAGCTTATTTTTGTGTATGATGTTAGGGAGTGTTCTAATCTCATACTTTTACATGTACCTGTCCAGTTTTCCCAGCACCACTTACTGAAGAGGCTGTCCTTTCTTCACTGTACATTGCTACCTCCTTTATCAAAGATAAGGTGACCATATCTGTGAGGGTTTACCTCTGGGTTTACTATCCTGTACCATTGATCTATATTTCTGTTTTTGTGCCAGTACCATACTGTCTTGATTACTGTAGCTTTGTAGTATAGTCTGCAGTCAGGGAGCCTGATTCCTCCAGATCCATTTTGCGTTCTCAAGTTGCTTTGGCTATTCGGGATCTTTTGTGTTTCCATACAAATTCTGAATTTTTTTATTCTAACTCTGTGAAAAATGTCAGTGGTAGTTTGATAGGGATTGCATTGAATCTGTAGATTGCTTTGGGTAGTAGAGTCATTTTCACAATGTTGATTCTTCCAATCCAAGAACATGGTATATCTCTCCATCTATTTGTGTCATCTTTAATTTCTTTCATCAGTGTCTTATAATATTCTGCATACAGGTCTTTTGTCTCCTTAGGTAGATATATTCCTAGAAATTTTATTCTTTTTGTTGCAGTGGTAAATGGGAGTGTTTTCTTGATTTCACTTTCAGATTTTTCATCATTAGTGTATAGGAATGCCAGAGATTTCTGTGCATTAATTTTGTATCCTGCTACTTTACCAAATTCGTTAATTAGCTCTAGTAGTTTTCAGGTAGCATCTTTAGGAATCTCTATGTATAGTATCATGTCATCTGCAAACTTTGACAGCTTTACTTCTTTTCCGATTTGGATTCCTTTTATTTCCTTTTCTTCTCTGACTGCTGTGGCTAAAACTTCCAAAACTATGTTGAATAAGAGTGGTGAGAGTGGGCAACCTTGTCTTGTTCCTGATCTTGTGGAAATGCTTTTAGTTTTTCACCATTGAGGATGATGTTGGCTGTGGGTTTGTCATATATGTCCTTTATTATGGTGAGGAAAGTTCCTCTATGCCTATTTTCTGCAGAGTTTTTATCATAAATGAGTGTTGAATTTTGTTGAAAGCTTTCTCTGCATCTACTGAGATGACCATATGTTTTTTCTCCTTCAATTTGTTAATATGGTATATCACATTGATTGATTTCCGAATATTGAAGAATCCTTGCATTCCTGGAATAAACCCCACTTGATCATGCTTTATGATCCTCTTAATGTGCTGTGGGATTCTGTTTGCTAGTATTTTGTTGAGGATTTTTGCATCTATGTTCATCAGTGATATTGGCCTGTATTTTTCTTTCTTTGTGACATCTTTGTCTGGTTTTGATATCAGGGTGATGGTGGCATCATAGAATGTGTTTGGGAGTGTTCCTCTTTCTGCTATATTTTGGAAGAGTTTGAGAAGGATAGGTGTTAGCTATTCTCTAAATGGTTGTTAGAATTCGCCTGTGAAGCCATCTGGTCCTGGGCTTTTGTTTGTTGGAAGATTTTAAATCACAGTTTCAATTTCAGTGCTTGTGACTGGTCTGTTCATATTTTCTATTTCTTCCTGATTTCGCCTTGGCACCTTGGGCATTTCTAAGCATTTGTCCATTTCTTCGAGGTTTTCCATTTTATTGGCATAGAGTTGCTTGTAGTAATCTCTCATGATCTTTTGTATTTCTGCAGTGTCAGCTGTTATTTCTCCTTTTTCATTTCTAATTCTATTGATATGAGGCTTCTCCCTTTTTTTCTTGATTAGTCTGGTTAATGGTTTATCAATTTTGTTTATCCTGTCAAAGAACCAGCTTTTAGTTTTATTGATCTTTGCTATTGTTTCCTTCATTTCTTTTTCATTTATTTCTGATCTGATCTTTATGATTTCTTTCCTTCTACTAACTTTGGGGTTTTTTGTTCTTCTTTCTCTAATTGCTTTAGGTGCAAGGTTAGGTTGTTTATTTGAGATGTTTCATGTTTCTTAAGGTAGGATTGTATTGCTATAAGCTTCCCTCTGAGAGCTGCTTTTGCTTTATCCCATAGGTTTTGGGTCATCATGTCTCCATTGTCATTTGTTTCTAGGTACTTTTTGACTTCTTCTCTGATTCCTTCGTTATTAAGTAGTGTATTGTTAAGCCTCCATGTGTTTGTATTTTTTACAGATCTTTTCCTGTAATTGATATCTAGTCTCATGGCGTTGTGGTCAGAAAAGATACTTGATACAATTTCAGTTTTCTTAAATTTACCAAGGCTTGATTTGTGACCCAAGATATGATCTATCCTGGAGAATGTTCCCTGAGCACTTGAGAAAAATGTGTACTCTGTTGTTTTTGGATGGAATGTCCTATAAATATCAATTAAGTCCTTCTTGTTTAATGTATCATTTAAAGCTTGTGTTTCCTCACTTATTTTCATTTTGTAATGATCTTTCCATTGGTGAAAGTGGGGTGTTAAAGTCCCTTACTTTGAATGTGTTACTGTCATTTTCTCCTTTTATGGCTGTTAGTATTTGCCTTATATATTGAGGTGCTCTTATGTGAGGTGCATAAATATTTACAATTGTTATATCTTCTTTTTGGATCTATCCCTTGATCGTTATGTAGTGTCCTTCTTTGTCTCTCCTAATAGTCTTTATTTTAAAGTCTATTTTGTCTGATATGAGAATTGCTACTCCCACTTTCTTTAGATTTCCCTTTGCATGGAATATCTTTTTTCATCGCCTCAATTTCAGTCTGTTTGTGTCTCTAGGTCTGAAGTGGGTCTCTTGTAGACAGCATATATATGGGCCTTGTTTTAGTATCCATTCAGCCAGTCTGTGTCTTTTGGTGGGAGCATTTAATCCATTTACATTTAAGATAATTATCGATATGTATGTTCCTATTCTCATTTTCTTAATTGTTTTGGGTTTGTTATTGTAGGTCTTTAACTTCTCTTGTGTTTCTTGCCTAGAGAAGATCCTTTAGCATTTGTTGTGAAGCTGGTTTGGTGGTGCTGAACTCTCTCAGCTTTTGCTTGTCTGTAAAAGTTTAAATTTCTATAACATATCTGAATGAGATCTTTGCTGCATAGAGTAATCTTGATTGTAGGTTTTTCTCCTTCATCACTTTAAATATGTGCTGCCAGTCCCTTCTGGCTTGCAGAGTTTCTGCTGAAAGATCAGCTGTTAACCTTATGGGGATTCCCTTGTCTATTATTTGTTGTTTTTCCCTTGCTGCTTTTAATATGTTTTCTTTGTATTTAGTTTTTGACAATTTGATTAATATGTGTCCTGGCATGTTGCTTCTTGGATTTATCCTCTATGGGACAATCTGTGCTTCCTGGACTTGATTAACTATTTCCTTTCCCATATTAGAGAAGTTTTCATCTATAATCTCTTCATATATTTTCTCAGTCCCTTTCTTTTTCTCTTCTTCTTCTGGAACCACTATAATTCGAATGTTGATGCACTTAATGTTGTCCCAGAGGTTCTGAGACTGTCCTCAGTTCTTTTCATTCTTTTTTCTTTATTCTGCTCTGCAGTAGTTATTTCCACTATTTTATCTTCCAGTTCACTTATCCGCTCTTCTGCTTCAGTTATTCTGCTATTGATTCCTTCTAGAGTATTTTTCATTTCATTTATTGTGTTGTTCATTGTTGCTTGTTTCATCTTTAGTTTTTCTAGATCCTTGTTAAATGTTGCTTGCATTTTCTGTATTCTATTTCAAAGATTTTGGATATCTTTACTATTATTATTCTGAATTCTTTTTCAGATAGACTGCCTATTTACTCTTCATTTGTTAGGTCTGGTGGGTTTTTATCTTGCTCCTTCATCTGCTGTGTGTTTTTCTGTCTTCTCATTTTGCTTATCTTACTGTGTTTGTGGTATTCTGTTTGCAGGCTGCAGTTCATAGTTCCCCTTGTTTTTGGTGTCTGTCCCCAGTGGTTAAAGTTGGTTCAGTGGTTTGTGTAGGCTTCCTGGTGGAGAGGCCTAGTGCCTGTGCTCTGGTGGATGAGGGTGGTTCTTGTCTTTCTGGTGGGAAGCTCCACATCTGGTGGTGTGTTTTGGGGTGTCTGTGGACTTATTATGATTTTAGGCAGCCTCTCTGCTAATGGGTGGTGCTGTGTTCCTGTCTTGCTAGTTGTTTGGCATAGGGTGTCTAGCACTGTAGCTTGCTGGTCGTTGAGTGAAGCTGGGTGTTGGTATTGAGATGGAGATCTCTGGGAGATTTTCACCATTTGATATTACATGGAGCTCAGAGGTCTCTTGTGGACCAGTGTCCTGAAGTTGGCTCTCCAACCTCAGAGGCACAGCACTGACTCCTGGCTGCAACACCAAAAGCCTTTCAGCCAAATGGCTCAGAATAAAAGGGAGAAAAAGTAGAAAGAAAGAAAGAGGATAAAAGAAAATAAAATAAAGTAAGGTAAAATAAAATAAAGTTATTAAAATAAAAATGTAATTATTAAGGTAATTTTTTTTAAAAAAGTAAAAAAAAAGAAAAACAGGGGCTTCCCTGGTGGTGCAGTGGTTGAGAGTCCGCCTGCCGATGCAGGGGACACGGGTTCGTGCCTCGGTCTGGGAGGATCCCACATGCCGCGGAGCGGCTGGGCCCGTGAGCCATGGCCGCTGAGCCTGCGCGTCCGGAGCCTGTGCTCCACAACGGGAGGGGCCACAACAGTGAGAGGCCCGCGTACCGCAAAAAAAAAAAAAAAAAAAAAAAAAAAAAAGAAAAACAGAAAAAACGGACAGATAGAACCCTAGGACAAATGGTGAAAGCAAAGCTATACAGACAAAACCTCACACAGAAGCATACACATACACACTCACAAAAAGAGGAAAAAGGGAAAAAATAATAAATCTTGCTCTCAAAGTCCACCTCCTCAATTTGGGATGATTTGTTGTCTATTCAGTTATTCCACAGATGCAGGGTACATCAAGTTGATTGTGGAGATTTAATCCGCTGCTCCTGAGGCTGCTGGGAGAGATTTCCCTTTCTCTTCTTTGTTCTCACAGCTCCCTGGGCTTAGCTTTGGATTTGGCCCTGCCTCTGCGTGTAGGTCGCCAGAGGCCGTCTGTTCTTCGCTCAGACAGGACAGGGTTAAAGGAGCCGCTGATTCAGAGGCTCTGGCTCACTCAGGCCAGGGGGAGGGAGGGGTATGGATTGCGGGGCGAGCCTGTGGCGGCAGAGGCTGGCATGACGTTACACCAGCCTGAAGCACGCCGTGCGTCTCCTGGGGAATTGTCCCTGGATCTCGGGACCCTGGCAGTGGCGGGCTGCACCTCCGGAAGGGAGGTGTGGAGAGCGACCTGTTCTCGCACACAGGCTTCTTGGTGGTGGCAGCAGCAGCCTTAGCATCTCATGCCCGTCTCTGGGGTCCGTGTTATTAGCCGCGGCTCACGCCCGTCTCTGGAGCTCCTCGCGCACCAGGAAACAAAGAGGGAAGAAAAAGTCTCTTGCGTCTTCGGCAGGTCCAGACTTTTCCCCGGACTCCCTCCCAGCTAGCCGTGGTGCACTAACCACTGCAGCGTGTGCTCATGCCGCCAACCCCAGTCCTCTCCCTGCACTCTGACTGAAGCCCGAGCCTCAGCTCCCAGCCCCGCCCGCCCTGGCAGGTGAGGAGACAAGCCTCTCCGGCTGGTGAGTGCTGCTCGGCACCAATCCTCTGTGCAGGAATCTCTCCGTTTTGCCCTCCACACCCCTGTGGCTGCACTTGCCTCCGCGGCTCTGAAGCTCCCCGCTCTGCCACCCGCAGTCTCCATCCGTGCAGGGGCTGCTAGTGTGTGGAAACCTTTCCTCCTTCACAGCTCCCTCCCACTGGTGCAGGTCCCGTCCCTATTCTTTTGTCTCTGGTTATTCTTTTGCCCTACCCAAGTACGTGGGGACTTTCTTGCCTTTTGGGAGGTCTGAGGTTTTCTGCTAGGGTTCAGTAGGTGTTCCACGTGTAGATGTATTTCTGATATATCTGTGGGGAGGAAGGTGATCTCTGCATCTTACTCTTCTGCCATCTTCCCCCTTTTCAATAGCAGTTTTTACAGTAAAAAAAAGAATATGCTTGTTTCCATTTGATAAGACAAAAACATAGAGAAAGCTTTTATGGATGTCCATAAGCAGAATGACACAAAAGAATTCAGTTTAAGAAAATCCTACAGCAAATGAAATAAGATGTGTGAAAATGATTTGTGATCTTAAGAAAATGCAATGTATACCCAATATAGAGATTTGAAGTAACATATAGATGCTGGTTCTTTTTGCAAATAACACTTGTACAAATATACCATAAATTTTACCATAATTACCTAAAACTTCTTCAGCAAACCAAATTTTTTAAAATGTTCTCCAGCTTGATAGCAACATAAACTTTAAATTTCCTGGAAAGTAGAATTTAGGTATGTATATAAGAATATATGGATTTGTCAAAGTAGTGCAGAACCAGAACTTAAAATACCCTATAGTTTAAAATACAAGTTTAGTTGCTTTTCTGTCCATCTGAAAACAGCACAAAACAAAGCACAAGATTATTAAAATAATGTGAAAATAAAGCATGAAAGTATTTAGCAAACTCTGCTACTATCACTCTGACCAGATGAAATAAACATGACATATTTTTACCTAAATTTATATCTGTACCTATATCTATATATTATAACTCATACGGCATATCACACTTATATGTATTTTCATGTAGAAAAAGAAGAAATCATTATGAGTAATTACTCCTTAACCACAAGGAGTGAAACACAATTTATCAGAAAGCATGAAGTTTTCAAAGTCATAAAAGATCAACTTAAAGCTGAATGAAAGTAAAGCTTTACAGAAATAATTTTTTAGGTGCAAACAGAGACATTTACTACAGTACATTTTATGCAGAAAAAGGTGGAGTATTTGAATCAAGAAAAAGTAAATAATGAAAAAAAAGTGCCAGATGGTTTTAGAAATTTATCATGGACTTGCCCAAGAAATGAATACATTTAGAGTTCTGTCCAAATACCTCTGATAAATTGTCCTTTCAAAGTTTGCTTTCAACTGCTTACACCAGTTTTATTCTATGATTTCTTTGGCAATTAAAGAAATCCATTAAAACTTTCTTAGTCCATGCTTACAAATTTCCTTGAAAATTAACATGTCTGATTTCCAAGGAAATCAGACAGGAGGAAAAAATTAACATGATTATTTTTGCTAACAAATGTGTAGCTCTTAGCCACATTTTACCACTTGTTAAATATTGAATATTTAAAGGGAAAAAAAAAAAACATGAATGGGAGCTGTATTTCTGGAGAATCTACGTATAAGAGATAGAGAAAGCAAAAGATGGTGAGCTAGGAAGTTACTTATGTTCTAGAATTTGATAAAAAAAATCAAAATAGAAGAAAAGAATACGTAATAGACTTATTATATTGACATTGATAAAGGTGAAATTCTTCAATGGCTCCATACTAAAACCAAAAAACGAAAAAATAAAAAAAATACTCTTGGTTACACCTTCATTTAGAGAGTGTCATAAAATACAGAGAAGTTCATAGACTTTAAATTGTACTGTGATATATCAACTCAGTTTAAAGACCAGAAATTATTATGAAAAATATACAACTTGTATGCATGCAAATATCTCTACCATTTTATCTCATAAAGCACTGTAATTTTTCTTAAGTAATATAAGAATATTATTTTAATTCACATGGCATTACTGTTTAATTATAA
Organism: Phocoena sinus; assembly: GCF_008692025.1. Taxonomy (NCBI): domain Eukaryota; kingdom Metazoa; phylum Chordata; class Mammalia; order Artiodactyla; family Phocoenidae; genus Phocoena; species Phocoena sinus. Next base: position 158,521,004 of record NC_045765.1, read on the forward strand.
AACTTTTGGTAGAAAATAACATGGGGAGAGAGGGGGAAGATGGCGGAAGAGTAAGATGCGGAGATCAACTTCCTCCCCACAGATACATCAGAAATACATCTAAACGTGGAACAACTCATACAGAACACATACTGAACATGGGCAGAAAACCTCAGACCTCCCAAAAGTGCGCGAGGAGACGGGATTAAGAGTGCTGCTTAGAGGAACTTCAGAGATGGGCGCGAGCCGCGGCTAACAGCACAGACCTCAGAGACGGGCATGAGATGCTAAGGCTGCTGCTGCCACCACCAAGAAACCTGTGTGCCAGCACAGGTCACTATCCACACCACCCCTCCCAGGAGCATGTGCAGCCCAGTACTACCACGGTCCCGGGATCCAGGGACAACTTCCCCAGGAGAAGGCACGGTGCGCCTCAGGCTGGTGCAATGTCACGCTGGCCTCTGCCGCCACAGGCTCACCCCACACTCCATGCCCCTCCCTCCTCCTGGCCTGAGTAAGCCACAGCCCCCGAATCAGCGACTCCTTTAACCCCGTCCTGTCTGAGCGAAGAACAGACGCCCTCCGGCGACCTACACGCAGAGGCGGGGCCCAATCCAAAGCTGAACCCCTGGAGATGTGCGAACAAATAAGAGAAAGAGAAATCTCTCCCAGCAGCCTCAGGAGCAGCGGATTAAATCTCCACAATCAACTTGATGCACCCTGCATCTGTGGAATACCTGAATAGACAATGAATCAACCCAAACTGAGGAGGTGGACTTTGAGAACAAGATTTATTATTTTTTCCCCTTTTCCTCTTTTTGTGAGTGTGTATGTGTATGCTCCTCTGTGAGAATTTTCTCTGTATAGCTTTGCTTTCACTATTTGTCCTAGGGTTCTATCCATCTGTTATTCTTTTTTTTTTTTAAACTTAAAAAAATTTTTTTCATAATAATTATTTTTTATTTTAATAACTTTATTTTATTTTACCTTACTTTATATTCTTGTATCCTCTTTCTTTCTTTCTTTCTTTCTACTTTTTCTGCCTTTTATTCTGAGCTGTGTGGACGAAAGTCTCTTGGTGCTGAAGTCAGGAGTCAGTGCTGTGCCTCTGAGGTGGGAGAGACAGCTTCAGGACCCTGGTCCACAAGAGACCTCTGAGCTGCACGTAATATCAAATGGCGAAAATCTTCCAGACATCTCCATCTCAGCAACAACACCCAGCTTCACTCAACGACCAGCAAGCTACAGTGCTGGACACCCTATGCCAAACAACTAGCAAGACAGGAACACAACACCACCCATGAGCAGAGAGGCTGCCTAAAATCATGATAAGTCCACAGACACCCCCAAAACACACCACCAGACCTGGACCTTCCCTCCAGAAAGACAAGATCCAGCCTTATCCACCAGAACACAGGCTCTGTCCCCTCCACCAGGAAGCCTACACAACCCACTGAACCAACTTTAACCACTGGGGACAGACACCAAAAACAACGGGAACTACGAACCTGCAGCCTGCAGAAAGAAGAACCCAAACACAGTAAGATAAGCAAAATAAGAAGACAGAAAAACACACAACACATGAAGGAGCAAGATAAAAACCCACCAGACCTAACAAGTGAAGAGGAAATAGGCAGTCTACCTGAAAACTAATTCAGAATAATGATAGTAAAGATGATCCAATATCTTGGAAATAGAATAGAGAAAATGCAAGAAATATTTAACAAGGACCTAGAAGAACTAAAGATGAAACAAGCAACAATGAACAACACAATAAATGAAATGAAAAATACTCTATAAGGGATCAATAGCAGAATAACTGAAGCAGAAGAACGGAAAAGTGACCTGGAGGATAAAATATTGGAAAAAACTATTGCAGAGCAGAATAAAGAAAAAAGAATGAAAAGGACTGAGGACAGTCTTAGAGACCTCTGGGGCATTAAACACACCAATATTCGAATTATAGGGGTTCCAGAAAGAAGAGAAAAACAAAGGGACTGAGAAAATATTTGAAGAGATTATAGTTGAAAACTTCACTAATATGGGAAAGGAAATAGTTAATCGAGTCCAGGAAGCACAGATAGTCCCATACAGAATAAATCTAAGGTGAAATAGGCCAAGACACATATTAACCAAACTATAAAAAGTTAAATACAAAGAAAACTTATTAAAAGCAGCAAGGGAAAAACAACAAATAACAGACAAGGGAATCCCCATAAGGTTAACTGCTAATCTTTCAGCAGAAACTCTGCAAGCCAGAAGGGACTGGCAGCACATATTTAAAGTGATGAAGGAGAAAAACCTACAACCAAGATTATTCTATGCAGCAAAGATCTCATTCAGATATGTTATAGAAATTAAAACCTTTACAGACGAGCAAAAGCTGAGAGAGTTCAGCACCACAAAACCAGCTTTACAACAAATGCTAAAGGATCTTCTCTAGGCAAGAAACACAAGAGAAGGAAAACACATACAATAACAAACCCAAAACAATTAAGAAAATGGGAATAGGAACATAGATATTGATAATTATCTTAAATTTAAATGGATTAAATGCTCCCACCAAAAGACACAGACTGGCTGAATGGATACTAAAACAAGGCCCATATTCATGCTGTCTACAAGAGACCCACTTCAGAACTAGAGACACATACATACTGAAAGTGAGGGGATGGAAAAAGATATTCCATGCAAATGAAAACCAAAAGAAAGCTGGAGTAGCAATTCTCATATCAGACAAAATAGACTTTAAAATAAAGACTATTAGAAGAGGCAAAGAAGGACACTATATAATGATCAAGGGATCTATCCAAGAAGAAGATATAACAATTGTAAATATGCACCCAACATAGGAGCACCTCATTACATAAGGTAAATAGTAACAGCCATAAAAGGGGAAATTGACAGTAACATATTCATAGCAGGGGACTTTAACACCCCACTTTCACCAATGGACAGATCATCCAAAATGAAAATAAGTAAGGAAACACAAGCTTTAAATGATACATTAAACAAGATGGACTTAATTGACATTTATAAGACATTCCATCCACAAACAACAGAATACACATTTTTCTCAAGTGCTCAGGGAACATTCTCCAGGATAGATCATATCTTGGGTCACAAATCAAGCCTTGGTAAATTTAAGAAAACTGAAATTGTATCAAGTATCTTTTACGACCACAACACTATGAGACTAGATATCAATTACAAAAAAAGATCTGTAAAAAATACAAACACATGGTGGCTGAACAATACACTACCTAATAACGAAGTGATCACTGAAGAAATCAAAGGGGAAATAAAAAAAAATACCTAGAAACAAATGACAATGGAGAGATGACAACTCAAAACCTATGGGATGCAGCAAAAGCAGTTCAAAGAGGGAAATTTATAGCAATACGATCCTACCTTAAGAAACATGAAACATCTCGAATAAACAACCTAACCTTGCACCTAAAGCAATTAGAGAAAGAAGAACAAAAAACCCCAAAGTTAGCAGAAGGAAAGAAATCATAAAGAACAGATCAGAAATAAATGATAAAGAAATGAAGGAAATGATAACAAAGATCAATAAAACTAAAAGCTGGTTCTTTGACAGGATAAACAAAATTGATAAACTATTAACCAGACTCATCAAGAATAAAAGGGAGAAGGCTCAAATCAATAGAATTAGAAATGGAAAAGGAGAAGTAACAACTGACACAGCAGAAATATAAAAGATCATGAGAGATTACTACAAGCAACTCTATGCCAATAAAATGGAAAACCTGGAAGAAATGGAAAAATTCTTGGAAATGCACAACCTGCCAAGACTGAATCAGGAAGAAGTAGAAAATATGAACAGACCAGTCACAAGCACTGAAACTGAAACTGTGATTTAAAATCTTCCAACAAACAAAAGCCCAGGACCAGATGGCTTCACAGGCGAATTCTATCAAACATTTAGAGAATAGCTAACACCTATCCTTCTCAAACTCTTCCAAAATATAGCAGAGAGAGGAACGCTCCCAAACACATTTTATGAGGCCACCATCACCCTGATACCAAAACCAGACAAGGATATCACAAAGGAAGAAAAATGCAGGCCAATATCACTGATGAACATAGATGCAAAAATCCTCAACAAAATACTAGCAAACAGAATCCAACAGCACATTAAGAGGATCATAAAGCATGATCAAGTGGGGTTTATTCCAGGAATGCAAGGATTCTTCAATATATGCAAATCAATCAATGTGATACCTCATATTAACAAATTGAAGGAGAAAAACCATATGGTCATCTCAATAGATGCAGAGAGCTTTCGAAAAATTCAACACCCATTTATATGATAAAAACCCTCTGGAAAGTAGGCATACAGGGAATTTTCCTCAACATAATAAAGGCCATATATGACAAACCCAAAGCCAACATCATGCTCAATGGTGAAAAAGTGTAACCATTTCCATTAAGATCAGGAGCAAGACAAGGTTGCCCACTCTCACCATTCTTATGCAACACAGTTTTTGAAGTTTTAGCCACAGCAATCAGAGAAGAAAAGGAAATAAAAGGAATCCAAATTGGAAAAGAAGAAGTAGAGCTGTCACTGTTTGCAGATGACATGATACTATACATAGAGATTCCTAAAGATGCTACCAGAAAACTAGTAGAGCTCATCAGTGAATTTGGTAAAGTAGCAGGATACAAAATTAATACACAGAAATCTCTGGCATTCCTATACACTAATGATGAAAAATCTGAAAGTGAAATCAAGAAAACACTCCCATTTACCATTGCAACAAAAAGAATAAAATATCTAGGAATATACCTACCTAAGGAGACAAAAGACCTGTATGCAGAATATTATAAGACACTGATGAAAGAAATTAAAGACGATTCAGCTAGATGGAGAGATATACCATGTTCTTGTATTGGAAGAATCAAAGTTGTGAAAATGACTCTACTACCCAAAGCAATCTACAGATTCAATGCAATCCCTATCAAACTACCACTGACATTTTTCACAGAACTAGAACAAAAATTTTCAAAATTTGTATGGAAATGCAAAAGACCTCAAAGAGCCAAAGCAATGTTGAGAATGAAAAATGGAGCTGGAGGAATTTGGCTCCCTGACTTCAGACTATACTACAAAGCTACAGTAATCAAGAGAGTATGGTACTGACATAAAATCAGAAATATAGATCAATGGTACAGGATAGAAAACCCAGAGATAAACCCTCACACATATGGTCACCTTACCTTTGATAAAGGAGGTAGGAATGTACAGTGAAGAAAGGACAGCCTCTTCAGTAAGTGGTGCTGGGAAAACTGGACAGGTACATGTAAAAGTATGAGATTAGAACACTCCCTAACATCATACACAAAAATAAGCTCAAAATAGAGTAAAGACCTAAATGTAAGGCCAGAAACTGTCAAACTCTTAGAGGAAAACATAAGCAGAACACTCTATGACATAAATCACAGCAAGATCCTGTTTGACCCACCTCCTAGAGAAATGAAAATAAAAACAAAAATAAACAAATGGAACCTAATGAAACTTCAAAGCTTTTGCACAGCAACAGAAAGCATAAACAAGACCAAAAGACAACCCTCAGAATGGGAGAAAATATTTGCAAATGAAGCAACTGACAAAGGATTAATCTCCAAAATTTACAAGCAGCTTATGCAGCTCAATAACAATAAAAAAAAAACAACCCAATCCAAAAATGGGCAGAAAACCTTAATAGACATTTCTCCAAAGAAGATATACAGATTGCCAACAAACACATGAAAGAATGTTCAGCACCATTAATCATTACAGAAACTCAAATCAAAACTGCAATGAGATATCATCTCACTCAAGTCAGAATAGCTATCATCAAAACATCTACAAAGAATAAATATTGGAGAGGGTGTGGAGAAAAGGGAACACTCTTGCACTGCTTGTGGAAGTGTGAATTGGTACAGCCACTATGGAGAACAGTATGGAGGTTCCTTAAAAAACTACAAATAGAACTACCGTATGACCCAGCAATCCCACTACTGGGCATATACCCTGAGAAAACCATAATTCAAAAAGAGTCATGTACCAAAATGTTCATTGTAGCTCTATTTACAATATGCAGGAGATGGAAACAACCTAAGTGTCCATTATAGGATGAATGGATAAAGAAGATGTGGCACATATATACAATGGAATACTACTCAGCCATAAAAAGAAATGAAATTGAGCTATTTGTAATGAGGTGGATGGGCCTAGAGTCTGTCATACAGAGTGAAGTAAGTTAGAAAGAGAAAGACAAATACCATATGCTAACACATATATATGGAATTTAAGAGAAAACAAATGTCATGAAGAACCTAGGGGTAAGACAGGAATAAAGACACAGAGCTAGTAGGGAGTGGACTTGAGGATATAGGGAGGGGGAAGGGTAAACTCTGACAAAGTGAGAGAGTGGCATGGATATATATACACTACCAAACATAAAATAGATAGCTAGTGTGAAGCAGCCGAATAGCACAGGGAGATCAGCTCGGTGGTTTGTGACCACCTAGAGGGGTGGGATAGGGAGGGTGAGAGGGAGGGAGACGCAAGAGGGAAGAGATATGGGAACATATGTATATGTATAACTGATTCACTTTGTTATAAAGCAGAAACTAACACACGATTGTAAAGCAATTATACTCCAATAAAGATGTAAAAAAAAAGAAAAGAAAAGAAAAGATCTACTCTCTTAGGTAATTTCAAATATACAATATAGTGTTATTAACTATAGTCACCATGCTGTACATTACATCCCCAAAACTTATTCATCCTGATACACTTGAAACTTTGTGTCCTTTGACCCACATCTCTTTTTTTTTTCAATTTTATTTGTTTTATTTTTAACTACGCTGGGTCTTTGTTGCTGCGCTTGGGCTTTCTCTAGTTGCGGACAGCAGGGGCTACTCTTTGTTGCGGTGTTCAGGCTTCTCATTGCAGTGGCTTCTCTTGTTGCAGACCACGGGCTCTATGTGTACAGGTTTCAGTAGCTGTGGCACATGGGCTCAGTAGTTGTGGCTTGCTGGCTCTAGAGCACAGGCTTAGTAGTTGTGGCACACGGGCTTAGTTGCTTCACGGCATGTGGGATCTTCCTGTACCAGGGCTCAAACCTGTGTCCCCTTCATTGGCAGGCGGATTCTTGACCACTGCACCACCAGGGAAGCTCCTGACCAACATCTCTTTATTTCTCCCTCTCTCCAGCCTCTGGAAACTACTGATCTACTCTGCTTCTATGAGTTCAACTTTTTTTAGATTCCACATGTAGGTGATATTATGCAGTTTTTGTCTCTCTGTGTCTGGCTTATTTCACTTAGACTAATGTCCTCCAAGTTCATCCATATTGTCACAAATAGCAGAATTTCCTTCTTTTTTAGGGCCGAATAATATCCTGTTGATGAACATTTTGGTTGTTCCCATATCTTGGCTATTGTGAATAAATGTGCAATGAATGTAAAAAAAAAAAGAAAAGAAAAAGAAAGAAAGAAAATAACATGAAATAACTTGTTTCAAACAGTGAATATGTAGTAAAGCAGGTTGAGAGACACCACATGCCATAGTCCTTAGTTATACTGCATATTTTACCTGCCTTCGGTAACCTTTGTTTTCATGACATTAGATTGATAGCTGCAGGTGACCAAAATCCATAGCACATAATTTCATTTTCTTGTGTTTTAGTTAGAAACTGCTCTCACATTTAACAGCAATAACAGAGCCACTGCTCTGAAAGCTTGAAGTTCAGGGACAGAACCAGGATAGTGTGACTGGATGTGGAAGACCACTCCACTCAAAGCCAGAGTCATGACAGCCCATTTGAAGATATTTGGAATTTGAAAACTTTGATCATTTAGGAGCATCAAAGTCCTACAATCCAGGAAGAGTGACTGCAGAGCACGTGATACTGAAACTGTGGCCCTTAACATATATGGCAATTTTATTCACGCTTTAATGGAATTTCTGGCTTGAGAATATGTCATGTCAGAGACATTATTTTTGTATATTATTCAAAATTTTAGAGATGCAAATGTAAAGTCAAATCGTTAATTAATTCATCATTTACTGACATTTTAAAAACTCAAGCAACTTCCTAAGCAAAAGGGATACCAATAAAGAATACTATAGACCCTTTCTCATCTTTGATTATATTCTCTGAAATTTTACTTGTTCTAATCTCTATAGCAATTCTTGATTTTCTTTACAGCAGTAAAGATTCTATGATGTGCTGCCCAGATACCCTTTCAGATATGTGGTCTTATTCCCCCAGCTGTTGGGGGCTCTTTCAGCAGACAATCCTGGTTTATTTCCTCTCCTGTAACTGTCTCACTCATAGTCTGTGTCTAGTGACTAATTAGTCATATGCAATGTATATTGGTCTCACAAAAATTATCAGTCTAATTTCACAGGTGACTCATTTCTGGACCCCCTTTCCATCATAGGCCATTACTGATGATCATTTCAGCTTCACAGTGTCTGTGAAGTCAGCTGGGGATTGGCTACACTACATGGCAGCCCCACCTTTCCCAGGGCCTTCTGTTTCCATACTTTTCTGTCCACCGGTGTTCATTCCCAGACAATTCTCTGCCTACTAATATCTATCTCAGACAGCTGCTTCTCAGAGAACCCTGCTTGTGATAAACCCAGTTCATCTATATCCATAGATGCCCTCCTAGACTAGCACCCCTGTGTATTTCACCCTCACCACCTATTTTGCTTCCTTTGATTCAACTTTGGAGGAAAAATAGAATAGCAATCATCCTGGTAGCTCACACAAATGAGTGTTATGTTCTTCACATTGATTATTTATACCTAAACTCCAAAGTGGCAGTTATGTGCCACCATGGGAAAGGATGTAGGCCCTGAATTCAAACTCCGTGGTTATAGTCCTAATGGAATCTGTACATGGCTTTATGGGTGTATTAAATGTGGAGAGATGACGTAAATACCTAGGACATGGTAAGTGCTAATTGGAGTGACCAGCTGTCCTAGTTTGCTTGTGACTTTCCCATTTCTAGCATTGAAAGACCCATGACTAGGAACCTTCTGAATCACAGGCAACTGAGACAGTTGATAATCCTATTGCCAGTAAGCATTAGCCATGACTATTAAGTGTATAAAATCAAAAGCAGTGACTGAAAATTGTGTTGCTTGTAGCAACTTCCACTCAAGGTTGTTTAAAACATATTTTTAAAGCTCATGTGATGTTTCACACAATGTTGTTATTAAAAAACATATCTTCCTGCAACTTTCTGTTTTCACTTATTATTCTTGAACTGGAAACATAACTAAAAATTCCAGTTTTCAAATTGTGAAAAGTTTAAATGTGAATGACTTGGGACAATACACTAGGCTCCCTGAATTTGAGGCTCATCTCAACTACAGTCATCAGCCCTTTGAGCACATTTTGCCATGGCAGCTTTCTGCCCAAGGAGGGCGTATTTCTCCTTCTCAGACAGACAATGGGGAAATGTGAAAACCCTCATCCAGGGAGCAATTCATCTATGCATGAAGTTTTATACATTTATAATATTGAATGCAAATGAAAAGCCATTTCCCTCAGAGAAGATAAATCATACTCTTCTTCCTAAAATTTGAGTATATGAATTGGTTTTATTTTACATAAAAATTTATTTTATAATGACTCTTAGGAATTTTTCTCACTTTGTAGATTTATGCTTTTGGCAACATGCCATCTATATTTCTCTCCCCACTAATTTACTTTGGCCTCTCAGCAATATTTACAACCATCGTTTCTCTCTCTAGAAATTTTAAAGTAATTCTAAAGTATTCGAATTATTGCATTAATTTTAATTAATTAATTGTTGCATTATTGCTGTTGTTGTTGTTATAAGCTGTAATATAACCTTGTCTTTGTGTGGATAAGGTAAAATTAAGTGTTAGATGGCTGACAAGACCACCATTCATTATGAGATTTTCAATTTTCTAAATAATAACAGGAGATAGCAAGAGGCAGATATTCCCAGGGCAGGCACCCAAAGTGTTACTGACTTACTTCTCTATTTTCTATTTTATCAGTTGTACAGAGTTTGATAATCATACTCATATGTCATAATATGTAATAAAATCTATGTTAACTAAGAATTTTAGTAATGAAATAAGCTATCTAGAATGTAAGTTGTAAATAACAAATAGTCAATATTTTGCAAAGTGGCTTTAAATACTTTGTCATAATGAATAAATGGGGTTCACAGAAGAAGATGTAAGAATAGTTAGAAGAGTTGATACGAGATTTCCTGTTTTAGCTCCAAACCATAGAGCTTGGAATTTAACATTCCTGTTTCACAACAGCAAAAAAGCCGAACAAACAGAAAGCAATGATTTTCTTAGACCCATCAGAGAACAGAAGTTTCAGAGCAAGCAGCCACCATGAAATCTAAAGAAGTTATTTCCAGGGTAAACACAGGACCTAACATTTGCTTACCTAGAGCAGAAGCAGCAGGATGCCCTAAATCAGTAGGAAGATTAAAGCAGAAATGTTCACAAACTGTAGAGGCCAAGTGTTGGCTAACAAGAGAATAAGAACCTCCTGGGGCTACTGTCATAGTTCTCTTTTCCCAGAAGCTTTTACTCCAGTTTCTCTCTCAGGTGCTTATTGTGAAGATCAAGTTTAACCCCTATGACTCCAGCAGAGGGACAGAAGCAGTAGCCATCGTGAAGTTCACCCAGACCTTTCTTCCTTATGGAACAAAGATTTAGTTTAACCCCAGGAATGTCATCATCAGAGACCAATAGGAAAACCCATTCTAGCTGGTGCATGGGAGCACTGCCTCACCAGCCCCACTCCAGCTCTGTTCCAGCTTTCCTGTCTCAATTAAAAGGAAAAGAAAGAACATAGTTACAGAGGAGAAGGCTTCAAGAACATAAATAGAGAAAACTAAAATATACCTGCTGCAGCTGGGGAAGTGATTAAGTGAAATGAGTAAAAAGCTCTACTACTCGAAAAGGGACAGAAACACTCCTGCAAGCCACAGCTCCAAGATACAGGCCCACTATGCACTCCACAAATTGAGTATCAGTCAAAAGATAGACAATGCCTTCCCTTCCCTACCTCCTATGGCCTTGCTAATAAGGCTGCACAGCAACAGGAAATCCCAGTCAAAAGAGAAGTACAGGGAAGTCCTAAAGTAAATAGGAGAGACACAAAATCAGTATAGAGATTTGATGTCGCTGGAGCCCACAGCTACACCAAATATCCAAAACAGAGCAACACATGGAAAGACTAACATAAATTCTCACACTAAAGCCTACCACTGTAGAATGTGTCTGGCTCTCAACAAAAAGAAATTACAAGGCATATCAGAAAATGATTTGATAAAATTCAACTTTCGTTCATGATAAAAACAGTAAAAAATCTATAAATAGAAGGTAACTTTCTTAATCTAAGAAAGGATATGTATTAAAAACCTGCCCCTTACATTATATTTAATAGTAAGTAGTTGAACACTTTACCTCCTAGCATAAGAAACAAGGCAAGTATCGCCTTTTTCCCCAATCCTATTAACAGAATACTGAAAGTCCTAGTTAATATAATAAGGCAAGGAAAACAAATAAAAGGCATGAAGAATCAAAAAGGGTGCAATAAAACTGTTTTTATTTGCAGGTGACATGATTTTCTTATAGGAAAATATCTGCTAGAATTAAAATCCAAGTTTAGTACAGTCAGATACAAAAACCAATATAGAAACGTTGTTTTTCTGCATACTAGCAATAAATAACAGGAATTCAAAATCATTAAAATATCATTTATAATAGCACCAAAAAGGAGAACTTAGATATAAGCCTAACAAAATATGAGTATGCCCTGTATGCAGAAGATACTGATAAACAAAACAAATGAAATTTCAATAAATAGAGAGATAATCCAGGTTCATGGAAAAGACTCAATAGTTTTTAAATCTTGATAAGCCTCTGTCCAAGCTAACAAAGAAAAAATTGTATCTGTATATTCAACATAAAAGCAGTAAATTTGCAGCAATCTTTTTGTAGATATCAATGAATATGTTCTTAAAATTATATGGAAAGCCAAAGGAAGTATAATCCTAAGAACATTTTTTTTTAAAAAGGTGGAGAATTCACATTACCTGGTTCCAAGACTTTCTAGAAAATTATAGTAATCTACTGTAGAATACCAGTAAAATGGTAAACACGAAGACAAATGGAACGGGATTGGGAACAGAGAAATACACTGACACAAATATAGTCAACATATTTTTTTCAGTCTTGATGGAAATTCAGTGGAGAAAGGATAGTGTTCTTAACAAATGGTACTTAAATGATTGGACATTATATATTTTTTAAAAAGAATTTCAACACATACCTACTACATTACACAAAATTAACTCAAGATGGATAATAGAAATAAATTTAAATGTAAGACTATAAACCTTCTAGAAGAAAACATATGAGAAGGTCTGTGTAATTTTGAGTTTCATGATGAGTTTTTAGATACAATACCAGAAGCATTCTCCATTAAAAAAAAGAGATAAATTAGAATTCATTATATATAAACCTTTTGCTCTGTGAAAGATACTATTAAAAGAATGAAAAGACAAGTGACAGATTGGAACTAAATATTTGCAAATTATATATCTGGCAAAGGAGTTGTATCCAGAATATATAAAGATGTCTTAAAATTCAATAAGGTAACAAAAACACAAATATTAAATTGGCAAAAGAACTTCACAGAGACTTTAACAAAGAAAATATACAGATGTGAAATAAGCATATGAAAAAATGCTCACCATAATATATCACTAGGAAAATGCAAATTAAAACCAGAAATAGACATTACATACATATTAGAATGGATGAAACTAAGGAACACAAATCTGAAAATACCAAATGCTGGTGAGAATGTGGAGCAACGACAACTCTCATGTACCTCTGGTGGCAGTGCAACGTGGCAGTCATTTTAGCCCCAGTTTGGTGGTTTCTTAGAAAGTCAAACACAGATGTAACATATGACCCAGCTATCCTGCCCTTAGGTAATTATTCAACTGTTTTTAAAACTTGTATCCACACAAAAACTTGCACACAAAGCAACTTTATGCATAGTCACCAAAACCTAAAAACAATCAAGGTGGCCTCCGATAGGTGAATGGATAAACAAATTGGAATACACACATTAAATGGAATACTGGTCAGCAATGAAAAAGAACAAGCGTTAATCCACAGAGCAACTTGAATGAACCCTAAATGCATTTTTCAAAGTGAAAGAAGACAGACCAAAAAAGTTACATGCTTTGTGATTTCATTAGTGAGACTTTCTAGAAAAGGCAAAACTACAGGAACAGGAAAGAGATCAGTGGTCACCAGAGGTTTGGAGGGAGGGGCTGTACGACCAGGAGAGGCACAGGAGATATTTTAAATTGGTGGGACTATTCAGTATAATGGTGAATGGTGATGGTGGTGGTAATGTCTTTGTTGAAACCCACAGAACTCCACAACACAAAAGGTGAAACAATCTATGAAAATTAAAACAAACAAACAAACAAACAAAAAACAACTAGGAAGTCTGGGAAATCTCAGGATGGAATGCAAACTGCAAAACAAATATTCAACTGTAATACAAATATATGATATAATCTTACTGAAAAGTGGTCAGGGGGTGGGGAGAGTGCTACCTGAAGTAACTTTGGAGAATAATCTTTTGGCTGGAAATTCTAGACCAAAAGAATACAGTTACTCTAGATATACACTGTTCTTTAGGTGGTAAAGTCATTTCTCATAGGTATGTGCATTAACAATTCTAAAACTGCTGTATATGTATACTGGGATTAAACCAACAAGTAAATGTAGGGCAGATGGTAAAAACCAGTTTTCTTACTGTTGGACTAGGAGGTTAGAAATCAGCAAAAGAGGAAGGCCAGTAAAAACCATGTGGGAATTTATTACAGTTGAAGACATCAATATAAATTCATATTCACCTTAATATACATACAGATGGAGAGTTTACAGAAATAAAGAAATGTGTATATACATATGTTAATATAAACACATATATTTCTTAACTTTGCTTGCTGAGGGGACCTAGAAATAATGAAATCCCAGTAGCAAAGAGCAAACTTAGCCAGGATCTTGTATTCTAACCCTATTCTCCAATGAAAGAAATCAAGGCTCCTTAGAAAAGTGACTGATTCTAGGTCTCAGGCAGGGAATATACCAGCTAAGCATGGAGCATCTTGTCATGACAGAAAGCAAGAAAGTAGTTAAAAAGCAAAATGCTGTGGACATGTCAAAGGGACACAGAAGCCAACTTGAAAGAGTTCCCAATAGCCAAAGCTAAAAATTGTGAGCAAAAGTCAATAGCGCAATATTAAATGAAATTCATGAATATCTACTGACATCAATAAATGATTGAATAAATGTAGAAGAGAGAAATCTCCTGAAGAATTGCAAATTAATTGTGTAAATACGCCCTCCTCAAAGATGAAGCTTAATTCCCACCTCTGGAGTGTGGGATGAGCTTAGTGACTTGCTTCAAAAAGTAGAACATGGAAAGGGGTGAACAGAAGCTTTACAACGGAGAAATCTAGCAGACACTACTTCAGCCAGCTGATCAAGACTAACATCATCAGTGTTGTCATGTTGAGAACATGTATCATTGATATATAGTGATAAGAATGGCACTTCACCTCTGTGGTTTTCTTTCCAAGAACCCATAACCTCAACCTATGCATGAGAAAAACACCCTTGGAACTCAGGTGATGTGTGAAAGTCCAAACCAGTCCAATAAAGAGACAGCAGAGAGAAAACCACATGGAGAGGAAATGAGGTCTCAAGTTCACAGGCAATCTCAACTGCAAGACCTGTAAGTAATTTCAAATGATTTGAGATTCCTGCCTTTGTATCTTCCAACTGAGGCTACAGAAATCACAGAGCAGAGTTAAGACATCCCCATTGGCCCTTTTTGATCCACATACAGAATTCTTGAGCACAATAAGCATTAAATGCCATTTAGTTTGGGGTAATTTTTTATGCAACTATAGTATCAAGGAAAAAAAATCTCAAAAATACGTTGAATGAAAGAAGCAAGACAAAAAGCTGTAGATATGAATAGCACAATTAATCTATGGTGAACAAAATCAGAGCAATGTTTACTTGGATGGAGGGGTTTCTAGAGAGCAGCATGAGGGAACTTTCTTGGGTAATGGAAATAGTCTATGTTTTGTTTGTGGTAGTAGTTAAACGAGTGTTCATTTTTCAGTATACACATTCAAACAGTACACTTAATCTCAGATTTTTCATGTCAAATCCTTTCTGGAATGAGATTCTTTAAAATGCTGTAAAAATTAATAATATGTGACATTTTTCTTATTCTCTTTGATTTCTCTGTGACATAATAGACAATAAAATTTAATATTCTAATTATGATTTTATCAGTTGAACTGTGATTTTTCACAACTAGTCCCTGATTAAAATTTTGCTATGGATGTTTCCTATAAAATGATACCAATAGCTTTGCCTACTATTACACTGAGAATGTCATCCTATTTTGGGGTAAATTGGCCTGATCCTTTATGCCATGCCAGTAGTGTACCATGTAAAGTTTCACTTGATGGCTTTTTAATGAATACCTGATCTGTTGTATTCAACATTCATTCAACAAACACTTGATCACATGTCTGCTAAATAGTGTAGATTAAGATAAGCATAGATGAAACAAGAATGAGAAGGACAGTAACAGTCTGTCACTGGCCTGTAGTCAGTAGTTAAAACTATAAGTTAATAGCTTTATTTTAGGCTACTAAGTATTTTCATTCTAAATTCTCACCTTTCAAGTTTCACTGTTGATACTGAGGAAGTGTTTTTATAGTGTACTTCACTACAGTTTCTTCAAAGACAAGTCAAAGGCTACACTTCTTTGATAAACCTCAAAGCTGATGCTTTGAACTGAAGAGTCAGTGACTTGGAAATGAAGTTATATATATATATATATATATATATATATATATATATATATATTTTTTAATCTTGTAACATCTTTTATATAGATTATTTCTGAAATTTTATGAAACAAGATTCCAGGGAATAAAATAAATAAACAAAATTTTTTTCTTCACTCCAGCCCCAAAACAAAATGTTGATGTTTGTTTCTAGTATTACTAGTCTAATTTTAAAATTCCAACCAAAATAATGACATAAAAACAAATAAATAAAATGAGTGACTACAAGCTAGAGGAAAGCAGAATTTATGAAATTATAATAAGAAGAGTAAGTTAAAGTTTAAAACGCAAAACTTGCATTCAACAACGTCTCTACACAGACTATAAAACATAGGTATGTATATGTGGGGAGGAAGTTTCTGTCATATAAATCTTGAATTTCAGTCTATAAAAAATTTCAGTCCTCATCAAGATAACTTTTTAATCAGTTACATAGAATATGTTATATAAGTAATCTTAAATCTTATATGACTATTTAGAGGGAGAAATTATTTTTCTATTGAATGTATTATAATAATGGGTCAAGAAGAGTTGGTGAAATTTAACTGCTACTGCCAAGGAAGAATTATCACTCAATGCAAATTAACTATCCACTCCCTGGAGTCCAGAAGTTTATGTCTGTCTTGTGTAAGGACAAAGCTAAGAAGTATCATGACCAACACACTATATATCCTCTTGAGGGTGTTGAACATAAATCAGACACCTGGATTTTTTTTTCAATAATTCTATGAACACTGTTTCCCACAGGTTAAGATTTAAAATCTTGTGATTCAGTTATTCATTCATTCAGATATCAAAATTAATTTCAGAATTAACTATTTTTAGAGAAATCACATTTGTAGAAGAGTAACATTTTTACTCCTCAGAAAGTTCATGAAAAGCAGAAACAACTTGATTATTCAGCTGTGCCATGGGCTTCTCCAGGAAAAAAAAAAATAAGAGGAGCTAAAGAAGGCAGTGTGAAGCACTATATCCAGGTAATAATTCTCTAAACTTTCATTTTTTTATGATTTCACATTTATAGACTAAAAGCAAAGAGAAAAATCATTTTTACTCTATTCCCATTTTAATTGGGACCTTTAGAGATTCAACTTTATTATTATTTTTTTTTAATTTCCAGCAAAACTGTGGAATGTGTGGATCTTGGCTGTATTGTTTTTTTCTTTAAAGTTATAATTCATTGCAAACTGAACTTCATGGGTTCCTCAAATACCGGGAAACTCATTTAAATATGTTGTATGAGAACCTGTCGACAGATTTGAGAAAAGCAATTTTAGATGTCAGAATGAGAAAGTACTGGGGGGAAAAAACAATCATTTAAATGCAATCTCTATGTTAAGATGCATTTTTATTCCCTGAAATGTTACCCTTTGATGTATGTACAATTCCTAGAGTAGTCAATTAAAAGATTAACAGACCCTGTGGCCACATTATGAATGATAATTATTTGAGCAATCTGCTGCTCAGGTAGATGAATGGCTGTGTCTGAGAAGTACTTTGAAAATAATGATTGCAAGTACAGAGGGAAGTCAAAATATGTTTTTCTTGTTGAACTCAACAGTGTGACGTAATTTCTTAAGCACTTTGTCTTTCGAAGTCAGCTGTTTGAGCCACAGGTTACTGACTGAAATTTTTTCAGAGGAACTCTGCAGGTAAGGATGCCCATTCTTATTTAAATAGCGCCACAGATAGGATTCCCTCTCAACATCTGCCCCCCAAATGTCAATGAAAACAATTGCCCTTAAGCGCTGCCCACAGGCCTTTAGGAAAGCTTCAAAGAGTTTGTTCCTGCTGCCAAAATCAACTACAACCTTTCCAATCTGGCCCTTTTCCAATCTGATTGCATTTCTGTATTTTCCTCTGTTAGCAGAGGCACATGGATCCAACTGACAGTCAATGGACACTTGGTTTTGAGGTTTGCAAGCATCCCTTTAGTCATAAAAACTTTACCAGCAATCATGACTCTCTCATCCTTTTGGCACAACCTCTATCCTTTTTTGGAAACTATCCAAGTTAAAGCAGTTACAGAAAGTGTCTTTTGTTCAACATCAGCAATATGACGTACACTTAAAAGCTAGACAGAGCAAACACTTCGTTTCGTTTCTCTACATAGAGATAATAGTTTATGAATTGTTTTATGTTTTTGAACTAGGGGGAAAACAGGAGCTTTTTGCCAATTTCTCTTATGGTACATAAAATGCATTAGGCAGTATCCACCATGAGTGTTGACTTTCTCTGACACAAGGGCAGAGAAGATGAAGCAATAATAATGGACCCTGTTGCTTTGTTATCTGGAAATATATACACACATATATACATGCACACACACTCACTATACATATGTATATATAGTCAAACTCATTTCAAAAAGATGCATAGAACTGCATATTTTAAAATATATTTCAAGTAAAACAATTTCTATGAAGTTACATATAATTCCCAGCAGTTTTAGTTCTATCAAGATAACATATAGAATTTCAGAAGTACATTTATTGACATGACTTTCAAATTAATAATTTACTTTAAATGATACCAAGCATCACTTCACGTATTTTGTGTTCTATTATGCCGAATGTTAGCAATTTAACCTACTTTACAATGAAGTATAATAGTACAGCTAATTTCTGGTACATATAAATGACCTAATAAAAAGACAAAGGTATATAAAATTCTAGGGGAGGTAAACTGAAGTCAAATGGGCCTCAGTGAAAGTATTATATAAGGAGTAATTGCTGACAAAATTGTGCCCCTGGGAAGATCAGCATGATTGTCATAATTGACTGCATAATTGTCACCATATTATCCCATTTCTAACCAAAAACTACTACTCAGTCCACTAAAGGAATTTGTTCAATTATAGATTCAGTATATATTTTATAGAAAATATTAATAGATAAGGAATCATTTACAGTAACACATTTTAACTAAATTTTCTAGAACATATTTTGATAATTTCCATTATTGTTTAGCATTCTTGAGCTATTATGCTATTGTTTATTTCTTAACATCTTATAAATGGCAGTATAAAATCTATGATTTGTACAAAATTTTGGTAGGGCAATGGATAGTTTTAAAAGTGTCATGAGGAAAGCTGACTATTGCTTTTCCAATGTATGTTTTATAACACAAAAGCCTATAAATCATGAAAAGGAAAATCATAATTTGCATTGCATTACTCAGCCCTCTTGCCTCACTTGGAGATATTTGATATTTTTCTGGCCAATGAAAGGTGAGAGGATGTGGTGAGTAAGATGGTCAAGATCTTGATCCATTCCTGGCCCACCTTTCCTTCATTCCTTCTTCCTTTTCACTGGAGAATTTGGGGGGCAGATGTTGAGAGTAATTATATCAGAATTCAAGTACCCTTGAACCTTGGGTCGAGCTGCCCAGAAGAGAAACCAGACAAGGAGTTTTTGCACTGGACTTGGTATGAGTGGATTTGTAAATATATATGTAGTGCTGTGCTACTGATCTGTTAGCACAGAGAGCCAACCCAGGCTAATAAGACATTTAAAACAGTGTAAAGGCTACCTGTGCTATGGATGAGGCTAGAATACAGCCAACATTCAGTTAACATAAGTTACCTTTATTATTATTATTTTTTAATGTATTTATTTATTTATTTTTGGCTGCATCGGGTCTTTGTTGCTGTGTGTGGGATTTCTCTAGTTGCGGAGAGGGGGGGCCACCCCTCGTTGTAGTGCTCGGGCCTCTCATTGCAGTGGCTTCTCGTGTTGCCGAGCACGGGCCCTAGGTGGGCGGGCTTCAGAAGTCGTGGCACGCAGGCTCAGCAGTTGTGGCTCATGGGCCCAGCCACTCCACGGCATGTGGGATCCTCCCCAGCCGGGGATCAAACCTGTATCCCCTGCATTGGCAGTCAGACTCTCAACCACTGAGACTCAACCAGGAAAGCCCTACCTTTATTATTATTAATGGACAAAGTAAATCACTTCAATTTGAACTCACATTGCAGCAACTAGATGGAAGAAAGACATTACAAATTATTAATAAGAATAAGAATAAGAACACAAGAGACCTTGTTGACTGAGAGCTTTATGAAAACCTAAGGTGCTGATGATTAAAAAAATTAAAAAGGAATGCTTAAGTGGAGGTAGCAATATAAAAATTAAAGTCTAAGGAGAACTGTATGAAGATAAAGGACCATAGGGTCAACTTGCTATTTCTACAAACTTCCTGTTCTTAAACAAAAATCACAACAGACAAGGCATGTCTTCTTTCTCATGACAGAGTTCAGAAATAGCAAATACATCAACAGAGTTTTCTTTAACAAACTTTTACATAGATAATGACAGAGAACAAGCCACTAAATCTTTTTCACCATTAATTAAGCTCTGTTGTTCAGTTTGAGTTTCTATGATCATTTAATTGGGACTTGCATTACATTAATACACGTTTAATGCCATCTAAAAATATACCACAATGAAAGTATATGAATTGTTTCTTTATCTTAAATAATTATTTTTATTTGAAGGATATCTAGTTTTCTTTTCTATGTTCACCTAAAATTGAGACATTAAAACATCTCTAACATTAAACAATTGAAAATATCTGTATTTTGGTTTTGCTAGTATGACTGTAAGAACAAAAAATAACAGTACAACAGCCTTCTAGTGACATCTGCTGAACAACCAGACTATTCCTTAAGCAATAAATAGAAAAGGTATCTCTGTTTGTAAAACAGAAAGTAAATGAATTTTCCTGAGTTTCCATACAAAATTAAAACATAAGATTTAAAATCAAACAATTGGGTATTTCTTAGTTAAATGTAACTGTATGACTAGTTGAACAAGAATCTTGACTGTGTTGACACATTGCAAAATATAAATTATCGCGAAAGCATGGTGCCAATTTTTCTTCCTCATGATCTCCTCCAGTTCTACAAAAGTTTAATTTAAAGGAACATAGCTTCAAGAATAAAAAAAAAATTTCTTATGGCAGGAGGTGCTGAAAATTAGCAATGTATATATAACAGGCTCAAGAAAGATGGAGAAAAGAATGAGATGTAGAAGTCATATTTATGAGAGCAAGCAAGGTTAGATGACTTCTGATACAAAAAAAAAAATGAACTGTAGAAATTTTTAAAAGTTTATAAATAAAATAAAACAAATTATTTGAAAAATTATAAAATAACTGGAAAATTATTTATAAAAATACATAGTAGCTAAATTAATCAGTTAATATCAGAAAAATATATGGCATGGATCAATGATTAGTAGAAATACAGTAAATAAGTTAATGCTAGCAAAATATACAGATTAATAAAAACTTTTAAATAATATTGTATTGAATAATTGTCCTGATATATAGTCTCGTTTAATCAACAAAGTAACCCCAAGAGGTGGGTATATTTTAGTTTAGCTGGGAAGGGAACCAAGGTGACATGAGTTTAAGTGGCCTGCCTCATGACAAGGTCATGAAACTTGGACTTCAAAGATCAACTCCATAGTCCTTTATACTGCACAGCTCCCATTTAGAGGAAATATTGCTCTCATTAAAGGCTGAAGACACTTATTATAACATTTGGCATGTGTTAAAAATAGAACTGTTAGAAGTCATCACCTTAAATAGTATGTCATGACCCTGGGGCAAACATCTACATTTTTTAATTGGAAAATAAAATTGTCAAGTATTTTTTTAAATTTCTTTTATGTTTGATTTTTTTCTTTCTGCAGCATTATATTAAAAACTATTTTAGAACATTCTGTTGGGACATATTAGTTTGGGGCACGTTTTCATGATTTTAAATTATGGAAGCAATTATGTAAGGAATCAGCCAAATTCTGTTTATGATACTTTTATAGCTCTTGTCGGTAAAGAACAGATGGTTTAAAAAAAAAAGAATTTTGTATTGATAATATCACAGTTTTAATATTACAGAATAATTTTTTTTAAACTTGTTTGAAGGTAAATAGAGAATTGATCTTCACATATTTTTCTTAACCAACATAAAAACATCTAATGTTCAGGGATGCTACTACAGTTGCATGTGTGTTGATAAAATTTGAATTTAATTAATTTAGTTTATTTAATTAATTTAATTAATTATTTTTAATTTAATTTAATTAATTAGTTTAATTAAAATTAAATTTGTCTTCTTTTTTCATCAGTAAGCTAGTTTCCAAACAAGGTTTCTGAGTCAAATTTATTTGTGAAGATTACTCTTCCTCTTGACCTAGATTCTCTTCTCCAGTACCCTTGCATGTTTCCAGGAACAAATTAGATGCAAAATAAATGTTTATGATGATGTTGATGGTGATGATGATGCCAATATATAAAAACTAATGACTGCTGTAAGGAATCATTGCATATACACTATAATCAAAAAAGGAAAGTAGGTGTGAAAGAAAGAGAAGATTACAGAACATCTTTTTCAAGTTGCCAAAAAAGTAAATCACATTCTTTCAAGATAAACCACTGTATGCTACTTTTATCAAAATTTTTTATTGTTCAAACTTAGTTTAAAAAATAAAGTCTTGTGATTTTTAAACACATTTAAAACTTTTAATTTAAATAGTATGAATGATGTAAATGAAATGAAAATGAAATATCTGAATTCAGTGATCCTAGCTATGGTTTTTGAGAATCTTGTCTGTCTCCATTTACCCCCAGGAGACAAAAATGTTCCTTCTTAAATAATTTTAACTTGTAAAGTGCATGACTGAGTGAGAGAAATACTGAATAAATGAATAAATAGATAAATTAATAATGTATTTATCAACACATTTTAAAATCTAGAGAAATAGATTGTTATGTTATCAAAAAAAAAAAAAAGAAATAAAGAAATGATATAGTATTGAGAGGATTCCAAAGAGGTATAAGTATATTTCCTATATGCAGTTAACGTTCTGCTAAACTTGCTCAGAATTCAAGCTAAGAATTTTGAAATACTCATTAATTATATTTCCAAAATATTAGATTTTTTTTCCCCAGAAATCACATAAAAATATGATAATACAGGTCCACTCTATGCCTTCAGTGAGTTAAGGTATTTTGCATAATTTATGAAAAGATTAGCAAGGGCCAGAAAATCCAAGTAACTAAGACAAAATTAAGCAGCTGGTTCAGGGGAAATTTGGAATCCAGGTAAAATAATAAGGTAGCAAGTATCAAATTTCAAAACCACAAACATTTAAATAATGTGAGTTACTTTTTTATAAATCAACTTTGTCTCTACAAAGAGAGACAATATTAGTCCTAGTCAACTCCAGATGAGCACAATATATTTGGGTTTTTCTATCACCTGGCCTCTCCCTTTTCCCCAGAGATCAGTGTAAATTTCTGAGGGAGCATATAATGCCATAGCATGAGTTGGAAACTGAAGGTGTGATACAACCTCTAGGGGTAAAGGTAATCATCTACCCTTAGTGGCCATGTCATATTGGGTAGGTAGTAATAATTAGTGTTGACCTGAAACAAATAACTGCCAGGTATTTCTCCAGCAAAAATGGGTTTATTGGTAATCAGCCAAGAATTGCAGTTCGGAGTCCACAACCTTGGTGAGCCATGTGTTAAGTCCGCTCAGAGCAAGAGAAGGAGAACACTTTTATAGAGGTGAAAAGGAAGTTGGGAGGGCCATAGCAAACAAAGATTCCTTGACTTTTCATTGGCAGAGTCCTTGCCAGGAAAGAAGAGGAGTCTTTCTTTTTCCTGTTGGGCTCTGTTATTGTCTCAGGGTGTGAGGGCTCCCCTTCTGGTCTCCCAGCTCTATTTAACTAAGGTTTCTGTTTATTGATTTTTTTACATTATTTACAATTGTTAGAGTCCCTACTGTATATCAGACACTGGTCTACATTCTTTCTTTATGTATTAGTTTACTTAATCCTCCCTAGATTTTATATCTAAGGGAGCCGAGGCACAAAAGATTACGTTATCTGTCTACCATCCTACAGCAAGTGTCAGGATGCTGGCTTCCAACACTGATCTCAATCACTACAACGTACTGCTTCTCTATGTTCCCAAGGTACAAAGTTTTATCAGTCCTTGGAAGTGGGTATATATCTCCTTATGCTAGTATCACAGAGACTCCTCCACTCAATCCACCCCACTCTGTCTATAGCTCCATTATGTTGGAACTGCTGATGCCCACTGGAAAGATCACAAGAGTCCTTCAGGTCTCTCAATGTCATGTGTGTGTGTGTGTGTGTGTGTGTTGGGAGTGGGCGAAGGGCCACAAGAAAGAGGGATGCTGGCTGTGCCTCAGGAGGTATTCTTCTGTATCTGTTTTACACATGGGCTTAAACTATTGAAACTTAAAATCCAATGATTTTATGTCTTTGTTCTCTTAGTTGACTTGACAATTTCCCACAGAGAAGTGTGTTGTAACAGAGTTAAAGAGTCACAGGGGTTAAGGAAACAACAGACTCCATAATGTCCTATCACCACAATAAGGGTGAAAATAACAAAACACTATCTCCTGTACCCAGAGAAGTTCAGAGACCTCAGGAACAAATCTTTACTTTCTATTTGTGATTGCTCGAACGTCTTACAGGTGTTCTTTAAGAGTACTTACAGAGACTTCCCTGGTGGCGCAGTGGTTGAGAGTCTGCCTGCCAATGCGGGAGACACGAGTTCGTGCCCCGGCCCGTGAGTCATGGCCACTGAGCCTGCGCGTCCGGAGCCTGTGCTCCGCAGCGGGAGAGACCACAACAGGGAGAGGCCCGCGTACCGCAAAAAAGTGTCTACATTCTGCCCTCTCCCTTTCCAATATCGACATGAATTTTTTTCATTGCAGTAGCAGTCTCTGAAATGTCATATATGAGTCTTCTCTTTGGTTCTACTCTCCAACATACTACAAAATCACTATGAGAAATTGGAGCAAATACTCTCCACTCCAACTTATGTTACCTTCTCTTCTCAGGACTCATCCTCCACTTTTAAGCTTTATTTGATGTTGTTCTTTTATATTTCTCATTATTTATTATCCAGTCCAATGTGTAAGAATCTTCCATGAGTCCAGGAAAACTGTAGGAAAGTTCAGATTGAGTGGCACATGTAATGATCTCCCAAATTACCCACTGTTCTTGGACCATGTTTGTCTTCTTTGACTTTTTCTTTTGGGGGGTGAGTTTCTTTAAGTGGAAACAAAAAAAGGAAATTATTTGATTGGCCACAGCTTAAAGCCTGTTGGCTGTTTGTCATTGGTTGCATCTCAGTCCAATGGCATTCTTGTTTAATTAATTTAATATTAAGTATTTATTAGTAATTTAGTATTAATCTGGCTATAATACCTAAATTCTGGTGGCAAAATAGCCCTGATATGCCCAAACTTGTCTCACACCAAAAAAGAATAGTTCACACTTGCACACACACAGATGACTAAATTTAATAGAATTTCAATGAATCCTTCAACTACAGCATCAGATATGGCTAAAGAGAGAAATCTAAACTGAATGGCTGCAACCCGTGTCCGTGGTCTCTTCTCTAGAACTTCTGTGTCTCAGAGTACCCATATCAGACAGGCAATATTCCTCTTAACATCTGGGTGAAGTGACTAGCATGCTAAGGAAGTGGGGGTCAGGTGGACGTGGGAATAGAAGCCCCAGTTATTTAGCACAATCATGGGAGATTTTTTTTCTATCTTAATGACAAATGGTTGGGTGGTTTTCATAAATAAATAAAACCAACTTAGGGTCCATGATATATACACATAATTTTAGTAGCATTTCCCATATCAATTAAATCAAAATTTCATACTCCTCTAGAAAGCTCTGACGGTAGAGATAGGTGCAATTTTTCTTTCCTTGGATCTAGGGTTGTTTGGTTTCTGACTAAAAGACATTTTGCTTGCTGATAACAAGTCTTCCATAGACATTTGACAAATATTCATTGCTTGATTAAACTACAGTGAGCAAGTATCTTTCGTTTATCATAGTATTTCCTAAAGATTTCAAAGCATTGTTCACTAAGCTTTCTGATTTAAATAACTTTGAACATTCGTTTGAAATGATAAGCAATTATGAATTTTTTTTTAAGATTTTGTATTTCATAGAATGGAAATGTGAACTTCAGATTATCAGAGTAGCAGAAGGTAGAAATAATCTGGGCTCTTGGATTTAAAATCCTGCCTTTCTAGCCTTTAAAATATCTCCAGTGAGAGGAAGAGATGTATTTCTCATGGACTAAAGCCAGCGGGGAGCAAGCTTTCCTTCAGTAGCCCAGGGTCACTGTGGGCCCTGGTTCTCACAGGCTGAATTCAGATGAGGCAGTTGGTCTGCATTCAGCTTTGTTTCTAAGCACAGAATGATTTCATGCACTTATCCTTTCTTTTTTGCCTGTCTGGTTTCCATGGAAATGCAGGCTTTTTGGAAACAGCAAAGCCTTGCACCTCATGCACAGGCACTGTGTGTTATTTTTGGAATCAAATGAGAAGTGAACACATCACAACATGTTGGTGTGAACAGGTCCTGGCCAAGGCAGGCAGGGGTGCAGAGGGAAGGTGCAATATCCCATTGTCTTATTAGGGAAAGAACTTCATGTCCACAGGAATTACAGGTTATCTGTTGTTCTATGAGAAATACAAGATTTATCTTAGTAAACATTAATCTAGACAGGGGAAAAACATATAATTGGGCAAAAATTCAGACTTCTGTGGCCTTCACTAAAAGTTTATTTAATATGTGCTTAGGAATTACAGAGATGTAACTTTTACTCAAGTCAGGACTTAAATAAAATTATTATAAACTTTAAAGCTGTCAATTTCTCCACCAGAATATATAATTTCATTAGGAATTTTCCCTAATTGGGTTAAAATCTATTTCTCTTCCCACACACAAGGTAAATGGAATTTGAAAAATAATTTAAGAAAACAACATTTTTTAAAGAAAAGAGATACTTGAAAAAAAAATCCGATTGTGCTTTTTATAATGGGAAAATCATTTTGCATTTCTGTGAATTATATGCTGATTGTTGATGAACAACTTATTTTAGTGCCTGTTTCTTAGTTTTTATTCTTGATATGTTACACTTTTATATTACAACTGATTTTATTCCTATCTCTAATAGAATTTATTAAACCTCATAGAAAGTCATGGGCTTTTAAAAGTTGCTTGGGTATAATCATATAATGTTACTCATAAAATAATTTGCTAATCACACAGTTAAATCAATCCCTTCTTTTTACAAAGCAAAATTTTTTAAAGTTTTCCTTTCTTTCAATTTATTAATCATTTAATTTTTTTAATAAATCATAAACATAAGAAATAATAAATGATACACAAAGTGCGGCAGGATAAAAATATCTGTGTATATTCTAGAAAAATTACTCTATGAAAGCCTTGCCTTGTAAGAGCTTATGTTCATGGAGGAGAATGGAGACCAAAAAGATTTGGAAAAGAAAACACATAATTTGGCTTCAAAATGTATTTTTACAAAAATCACTTGAAAAACTTTTCTTTGTACCTGCAGGGAAAGAGAAGGCCAATTTTGCACATGAAGTGGGAAATAAAGAAAATAGCATAGGCCCCAGGAGAAAAGAGAAAAGAAAATGTTTATTATGAACTAGAGGTAAAAGTTTGGTTTAATCATAATGACAAAATGAAGAAATAAAATTGTGACAAGGAAAAATCTTTAATACTTTATTGTTTTAATGAGTTAATAAAAGTAATATGTAGCTGAAAGACAAATAGAAAGCCCCAAAGAGAATCATATACAATGAGTCTGACAAGGTTAAAAACTACAACAAACATCCTTTTTTCCCAGGTTTATTGAGATATAATTGACATATAACATTGTGTAAGTTACAGTAAACATCTTAGTGAAAGGTATAGACAGTAATAAATTTTAACTAAGAATAGCTTTTTGAGATTAATTTAAAATACTTTTATCCTTAATAAGGAAATTACATGCTTTTGAATCCAAACAGTCAAAAGTGTGCTTGTTTCTTTAAATTATAAAGCTTCCTCTCAGGTATCTAGGAATAGAAGCAAATGCTATTATCTAGAAACCAGAGCAGTCCATCACTAATCATGGCTCTTGCAATTCAATATTATAGAGGTTATTTGGGATTGAGGATGACTAACACTATATAAATGCCACTGGTGACTCAAATTTCATCTCAAAAAAAAATAACCTTATGGAAATATTGATACATACGAATTATACAACCAAGATTTTAAATGATTTTTATGACTTGGCTTCATTGTCTTTTAAGTCCTCTGGTCAGATATAATCATATGCAAATAACAGGAAGGTGTTCCATTGAATAAGTATTGCTGCTTTCAGAACTACCTTTGTAAGCTATTACCTATTACCATGCTTACCTTGTGCAAAATGTTTCTATTTATATTCCCATTAGGTCTTCCTATCCTTCATTCTTCACAATTCGTCTCTTGCCCATGCGTATACCTAGATGAGAACAGACAACTAAGACAGAAAGAAATGAGGCTTTAAGAAATCAGGAGTCATTTCTTTAGATGTAAATCTTTCTGATCGCTATCATCATTCTAGCTGAAGTTGTTCCAGCATTTCCTAGTGAATAGAGAGAAATTTTGTTCATGTCCTGCCGCAAATGACATCCATGTGCATCTTTTTCATTCACCTTCTCTAACAGGATATAAATTGATTTCATTAAATCTTATACTTAATGAACTGATGTTAGTTTCTAGTGATCACCTCTTCTCTTTGTAAGTGTTCCAACACTTCAGAATAATTTGTTTACTAATCTGCTTGGAAATTTTATCTGAGAAGGACACAATCATTTTTGCAGCTTGCAAACATCTCTTTCTATCCGTACAAATCAAATGTTACTGTTATCAGCTTTGTGATCATAGCACTGGATTTTTTGGAAAGGGCATTGCACTGTGTCTGGAAAGTAAATGCAAAGGTATTATGTCAATCAACTGACTACCTAATAACCAACAATATCCTGGAGTTAGGCCAAGGACTGTATTACTGTATGTTTCATGAATTTTTAAAGAGACCTGGTTTGTGTACAACCAGGGATTTACAGAGACACTAATATCTTGATATTGTCAAGAAGACAAGCCAAGGACACGTCACACACTGTGCATTTATATAAATGAGATGCCGCCATGTCTCAGTACTTGAGATCTCCAACCATTACATAATAACTTCTTTGCATACTAATAGCACCTTTAAAATTGTTTTAAAAGGTGGAGCACAGAGGATTATTAGGGCAGTGAAACTACTCTGTATGATACTATAATGATGGATACATGTCATTATACATTTGTCCAAAGCCATGGAACAGCAAGAGTGAACATTAATGTAAACTGTGGGCTCTGGACAATTATGAGGTGTCAAAGTCAGTTCCTCAGTTGTAACAAATGCACCACTCTGGTGGAGGGGTGTTGAGAATGGGGGAGGTTATGCACGGGTGGGAGCAGGAGATACATGGGAAACCTCTGTACCTTTCTGTCAATTTGCTGTGAACCTAAAACTACTGTAAAAATTGTTTAATTTTTAAAATTGCTTTATATTACTTATAAAATGCATGTCTTTCTTCTGCACAGAAGTGTGATCCTGGGAGCAAGCACCAAGTTGTATTCAGTTCTTTGCCTAAATCTACCACGTCTGCAAGAGCATTGTTTATATAAGGGTCTCAGTAATTGTTGTTTAAATGATAACTTCCCTCCAAGACAGTTTTGTGCAGTCTAATTATTGTTTATTAAACTCATAGTCAAAACACTTTCATTCTTGGTTAGGCTGTGGATACACAGGATATTTTACTAATTTGACTGATTCTTTGTCCTGTAACTGTTGTACTAGGAATCCTCTTTACACTAATTTATCAGTTATGGTTATGACCATTTACTCATTTAAAAGCAGCTCAGAGTTAGGCAGTTCAAGAAAAATAGATCAAATACATTGTATTCATAAAAGACCCTAGAAATTCAGTTTCTGCTCACAATCAGCGTTTGACTTCTTCCATCCATGTTTACCTCATGTTTCAAGATGACTGCTGAAGTTCCTGCCATCAACTTCATCTTCCAGGCCAAGAAAGAAATTTCAGAAGCCTTGCCTAAAAACAAAACAAAAAAGTGAGCATTTCCAGAAGCCTCACAAGATTCACCTGCTTAGATTTCTTTATCTAGAATTTAGGGGCATGGCCACATTGAGCTGTGAGGAGGATAAGAAGTATAATCTTTTATTCTGAATGGCAACATGACTCCCCAAATCAGAGCTCTGTTACTAGGGAGGAAAGTGAGAGTTCATGTTGGGTTAGCCAGGGTAGTCTGTGCCTCACCAATCCTCAAACATGACTGGGAATCCCTCAAATGCCTGCTTCACCAGCTCTCACAAACCAGTCCACAAACATTCAATAACACTTGCCTCTCCTGTTCTGGATTTCTCCCTGTTAAATCTGGACATCCTTGAAGCCCCTCTCTGGCATCTTCATGCCACTCACTGTGCCATCAGAGTGTGAACCTCAATGATGTATTCCAAGGGTGGTCCATCCAGATATTCCTGAAAGCACCTCATTCTCAAGGTTCCACAACAGAACTTGATTCTAAGCTGTTTTGGCTTGAGTGGTCACTGCCCTGATGCCATGCAGCTGTTGGTAATCTAGACACAAAGCCATGCTTTCTAGGTCCAAGGACTTGGAAATTTCTTATGAAATTCTCTGACCATGATGTCTCTCTCCTAAAAGTCTTCTGGCACTCAAGAAACTGGGTGGTGCATTGGAGTTAGGCCAGTCTCCGCTCTCCCCCATCAGGCCTCCTTTGACCAAATCAGAGCACATCTCAAGCCTGTCAAGTCTGAGAGATAGAGGTGGGTCTGATTCCTCTTGGGTTCTAGTAGGGTAGCCCACTGGGCACACTTCCTGGCTGTTTTCTCTGGAGTGTGATTCCCTCCATACTGTATTTGCTTTTTTCACAAAAGCTGTCTTAAAAGTCATAAAAACAAACTTGAAGTAAATATATTCCACTATTTATTTAAAGCTCAAATATCAAATGTGAAGGATACTGTCATACAGTTAGACTAGATTTTAAAGGCAGGTACTATAATCGAAGAGAGTAAATACATTCTCTTTATGAAAACAGGCCATTAGAGAAACATAAAAGTAAATGAGAACCTGAAACTATGTTCCTTTTCATATGTTTCAAATTTTTTGATGGCCAAGTGTTGCCTCATAAAGCATTTCTTAGTCATATTAATGGGTCATGAATACACATTCGTGTGGATAGAACAACGTGTTGATTAATTATTTCAGAGAAACCCACCAAGTGGCTTGTTTTTTTAGAGCCAACTTTTCAACACCAATTCATATCAGCAAAAGCACTGTGAAGAGGAATAGAGTTAGCAAGATAAATATATCAGAAGCAGGATAACCTTTATATTATACTTAGGGAGAAGCACTGTGTACCCAGATTGCCTGAGTTCAAATGGCAACTCAAACATTTATGGGTTCTGTGATTCTGGAAAAGGTGGTGAATCTCTCTGTGCCTCACTTTCTCAGTCTAGGAATCAGAAATAATAACGCTGCATAACTTTCTAATTATTATACATGAATATCTCAAAATAGCACCTGGTGTATATAAATATTAGCTGTCCCTATAATTAACTTAAAAAAGATTTCAGAACACAATAAAAAATATTACAAATTGACACCTATAAACAGAACTATTGAAGCAACCTTTTTGCTTGCATAAAATGTATCAAATATATCCTAGTTAAAATCCTGCTTCCCCCAAATGATAAAATGTTAGTAGGCACCTGTCCCCTCAAATAAAAGCCTATGAAAGCACGAGGAAACTAGCATGCATCAATATCAAGTATCTTTGTGTCTGGCATTTAGGGCCACCTTATGGGACAGCTCCATGGGGTACCATCACAATATGTTCCAATGTGGGTTGAGCGTCAGGAGGTGCCATTACTATTGACCCCTGGGTAATGGGTACCCCCTGGAGCTGTGCAACACAAGAGTCATGGGTATTATGTCAGCAAGGTACATTATACTCTAGGTTCACTGGAGAGAAAACATCCTTGGGCTAAATAAGTGGCTCAATTTAGTATCATTTCTAAGCAGCACCAGCTTCTCAATATCAGCTGTAGTAAGTCTACACTCAACCAAACCTGTAAGCCCTAATGATGTGACAAAATTTAATAGTGTGTTAAACACAAGAACTTGTCACTCTCTTTTATATTCAGAGCTCAGGCCAGATTAGGTCTTGCGAACAAGAGTCCACAAAACCAAGACAAGACTATTTGTTGATAAGGAAACACTCTTTTAGAAGCAACTGAGAACTACTGAAAGAGAAACAGAAAATGTGAGCAATCCCAGGACCGAAGCTGCTCCCTGGAATGGGAAAGAGTCTGCAGGATCCCAGGGGAAGCAATATTCCTTACATTTGGAGGAGGTGAGGAAATACAGGGGCAGTCTGTGGCTTCAGCTTCTTTTTTCCTATCGTCCTTGTTACTGTGTAGGCCTTTTGTGTGTGCCCCTCAATTCCTTTAAAGTCCATTTTCCTTTCTTTTCTGATGTTCCCAGTTGTCACGTGTGTTACAGAACAAATCGTACTTTGTGCTGAATTCTGAGTGGAGAGGGGTGAACAGAATCATTGTATCTAAATGTCAAGTAGTGTCAAAATGTGTCAATGGTTAAGGAAATAAGTGACTGATATAGGCACAAATATATGAACTTTTCAGTTCCTTGCATTAGTCATGACAGGCTCCATTATAATAAGAAAATACTCCTAAATCTTAGTGGTTTAACCCAACAAAGGTTTATTTTCGGTTGATTCAAAGTCCTCTTTAGACCAAGTGACACCTCATGCCTACAGATCTCCCTGTCTCAATACAATGATTCAAACAAACAGAGGCCCCAACATGCCATAGTGGCTGCACCGGAAACAGGGGCATCCTGGGTCAGTGCAGCAGAGAAAACAAGGGCTGGAGGACCCCCATGCTGGAGTTAAAAGTTTCAGATCAGGAATGTGCAGGCCACCTATTAATAACCCATTGCTAGTTATATGGTCTCATCTAATCATGAAATAATTAAGAATGGTGACCTTCTTGCTGCTTGCCCAGAGCAGGAGAATAACAAGATATGAGTGAGCATCAGAAATGCCTACGAAAAGCATTTCATGATCAGGGATTGATTAAATACTTTTTATGTCACACACTTTCCTCAGGTTAAATAACACAAATTGCGAAAAGGCTGCTTTCAGAACAATTTTTATTCTATTAGGAAGGATTATTGTAATTCTATTAAGAAAGAAATAAAGCCTATATAAAGTTCTGTAAACTCCTCTGCATTTTGATTGTTTTTAATTCAAGCACATTATATCCTTTTGCTTATTAGTGAGTTACCCCAAAATACTTTTTTACCTATTTTTTTCAGAAAACAGTATTTGTTTCATAATGAGTCCTAATATGTGTGTATTCATATATATATATATATATATATATATATGTTATATAGTTATAGCATATATATGTTATAGATATATAACGTATATATGTTATATATATAATATATATTATATATATAATATATATTATATATATAACATATATACGTTATATATATATAGTTATATAATATATATATAACTGTAACCAAATCTCTATTTAGTAATTTCTCTCAAATTTATTTTATTGGCTCTCAAAAAGCTACAGGTAAGTGTACCAATTCTTACCCAGTAAAGCATGATCATCCATGACCGTCAGGTTGACTATAATTTTTTTTTTTGGCGGTGCACGGGCCTCTCACTGTTGTGGCCTCTCCCGTTGCGGAGCACAGGCTCCGGACGCTGAGGCTCAGCGGCCATGGCTCACGGGCCCAGCCGCTCCGCGGCATGTGGGATCTTCCCGGACCGGGGCACGAACCCGTGTCCCCTGCAACGGCAGGCGGACTCTCAACCACTGCGCCACCAGGGAAGCCCTGACTATAATTATTTATGTTATATGCTGTGATTTTAAGATACATATTGTTGGGTTTAGATACATATTTGACCAAACTGAAAGCAGAAAGCTCTTTAAATATTTTGAACAATGTAATAAAACTCTTCTCACTATTGTTACTGCTTCCTGTTGGAAGAGCCAGGAGGCCATGAAGACTGAAATGAAGTGGAAACTGAACATCCCACCAAGTGCTCTTTCACTGTAGGAGGAAGATGGGAAGCCCTGACGAATGGCTGAACCGGGATGTGAGTGAACAGCAGATGGATTGAAAGTACGTCATGGTTGGCCAGGATCCAAAGCTGGTTGGACAAAATCTTACTCGGGAGCTGCATCAGGCACTTCGGTAGAGCCAACTGTGTGCTCAAAGTTCCCACGCACTCTATTCCTATCTCGGGGATGAAGTAATGGGAGAAGGTTTTTATGTATACCGAAAATGGGCTGTGTATAATATCTTGCTTTTAATATAAAAGAAAAATGAAAAAGTCAAAACTAAGGAGACAGTAAAAAGATCAGTGGTTGCCAGAGGTTAGGGTGCAGGGAAGGATGAACAGGTAGAGCACAGACAGTTTTTAAGGAAGTGAAAATACTCTGTATGATAGTATAATGATGGATACATGTCATTACGTGTTTATCCAAACCCATAGAACGCACACCACCAAGAGTGAATATAAAGTAAATTATGGACTTTGGGTGATAATGATGCATCAATGTAGATTCATCCATTATAACAAAAGTACCACTCTGGTACTTTTAATGGGGAAGGTTGTGCATGTGAGGTGGAGGGGGTATATGGGAACTCTCTGAACCTTCCCCTCAATTTTGCTGTGAACCTAAAACTGCTATAAAAAATAAAGCCTTTAAAAATGACAAAAGTTCAACCAGTATTTTTTTAAAAAGGCCTAATCTAAGAAAATAATATGATTAAATTCTTTCCTAACTATAGGCTCTATAGAAAACAATAAAATTTAACCAAATATTTTAATTATTCTGTAATCCAGAGCATGTAGTAATGTCAACTACCACATATCTTTAGCTTTAGATATAATTTATCTTTATCTCATCTGTTCAATCTAAAAGTGTAAAATTGTGCAAATTCTTAATATAAATGATTTTATTTTATACAGACACAAAATAGGATATACATCATGAAATATATTTTTGTGAAAAAAGTATTTAAAAGTGTTTTCTTCTTTTTTAGACAGTTGTTAATATCAATTTATATAGAATTTAATATCAAAGGAAGTAAGGAAATTCTCAGGTAAATTACCTAAAACTTTCAGATGTCACAAAGAATTATTATGGCTTTGTTACTGAGAGATAGTTAGGAAGATAATCCTTATGAGAGTAAATATCTTCCATGATGTTGGAAGTTACACTATGCAATGCTTTGGGGGTGATTTTGGTATACTGGCCAGGAATATGTTTTTTTTATTGACTGGCCACAAGATGGCAGCATGACACAAAAGACAATGCAAATGAAAAAATTACTTCTAGTTGTAAAAATACTAAGGTGCATGCCTTAATTTCATCTGATTGAAAGAAAAAAATAGCAAAAACATAACTTCTCTAGTAAATACTGGATGGGAACACAACAGTAGGACATAGGCCATTGCACATTACACATTTTGAAGTAAAAGCAGCATTCTATTTAACCATAATTTCAGGAATATTGGCCCCCAAAAGGAAATTCTGCAAAGAGGCCTAAAGTGTTTTCCTTCCTTAAATAAATGAGACCTGTCAAAGTGAAATCAATTAGATAGGTTACACTCACTGAGACACAACATTCATATATACCCACACATGCAAACATAACATACAGGGAACTATAAAATCTGAAATCTTCTACGTTGCCACATTTATTGAAGCACTACTCAACCACTTTGAAATTTAAATATGGTTTTATTTGAATCAGATTTAAAAGTTACATAACAAAGTGTTTAAATAATGTCAGTGCTCTTGAGTTCTGAATATTTTTTGTGAATGTGAAGTATATTGCATTAAACATTTTAAATTCCAAATTTTAGAAGAAAAATAACCTTTACTATAAAGATATTCTAATATATTCTATATGAAGTTGGAAAGAGTTGACTGTGTGAGGAAATAATTGAAAATATTAGATGTCACTGATTCTAATTTTTTTGATTAAGTGTGAAATTGTGCATGCTTCTTCCTCTTTATATTACAGCAATGTACAGTCCAAACATCAGCACATTTGAGCATTATAGAGTTCATTCATTCTTATAGCTGAGGATTTATCTGATATCCTTTGATTTCAATCCTTATGGTCCAAAAGCTCCCGAAATGCACTAGTCTATTTTCTTAGTTTGCAATTAGGATCCTGAATAGAAAAGAAAATGATAATTTTGGTTATACGATTAACATTTTGTGTGCATTGAAATTATTCAATGGTTACTAAATGAAACTATGCACAATGTCGGAATCTGATTTAAATATATACTGACTCTAAGTCACAAATTGAACATTTTAAAGAAAATGTGCACGATATTGTATTATAAAAGTCATCAATGTGTTTTTTACTTTTTAAGAAACTTTTTTTTTTTTTTTTTGCTGTACGTGGGCCTCTCACTGTCGTGGCCTCTTCCGTGGTGGAGCACAGGCTCTGGACGCACAGGCTCAGGGCCATGGCTCACAGGCCCAGCCGTTCTGCAGCATGTGGGATCTTCCCGGACCGGGGAATGAACCCGTGTCTCCTGCATCGGCAGGTGGACTCCCAACCACTGCGTCACCAGGGAAGCCCTAAGAAACATTTTAAATGAAGTGTGCATGATACATTCTTATAATAATAAATTCTCAACTTTGGCTTTTCTTTGTCCAAAATTATATATACAAAGAGCAAGTTTTATGATGGTTGAGCTAATTGATTTCATATTACATGATACTATACTATGTTATGATATATTATTACACATTATCATAATATATTCTAATATTTTCTAGCAGTACATATTTTTATTATCACAGCATAGCATATCTTTCTGCCCTTTACCTCCCTACTGCTTTGTTGGTTATTTTCCTCTCTCCACCAACCACTCTGGAAACTTTTTTCTCTAACACCAATTTTGCCATTTTTTAAGATGATTACAAGAGCCGGAGGATCTAGCTAATAAGATTTTCCACTATAATATATTCATTAAGCAAATGTTCGATTAGGATCTTCTTGTTGTTAAGTTTTTCAGTGACATCATCTCTTTCAACTTTTCTTCTCCTTGCTCCCCAAGCAGGATGCATTCTACTTTCCACCTGCTTTATCAGCAGTTTCCAGTGTGTATCTCACCCCCTCGTGCCCCACCCCCCGCCTTTGGGTGTAGGTTTGCTCATTCAACCTGAAATTCTTTTTTCCCCACTTTGGCTTTCTGACTGTAGGGTAATTCTCTCTGCTGAACACTAATCACACTCTCCTTCTCCTGCTCTAGTGTTTTGCAAATACCCAACATACACTAACCAGTATTAAAATCATCTCTTTTCTTATATGCTGCTACCCACAATAAAACTCTAAGCTCTTTGCAGATAGGTGTGTTTTATATTTAGTAACCATCATAGCAAAGTTGATTGAATGAAAGAGTTGACAAAGGGCCTGAACAGGAGTAAGAGTGACCTTCTTTTCTTGCAGCCAATATGATGGGAACTTACAGCCAGCCAAGAATTTAATCTAGGCAGTATGGGCATATGTCTGTATTTATTTATATATGTATATATTACTATTTTGTTGTGTCTTGTTGTTTTTATTTTAGAATTTTTTTTAGAAAAGGAAAAGGAGATAAGATGCTGTGTGTGTGACTATTTTATGCTTTTCTTTGCAATTCAGTGTCTCAGATAAAACCAACCTCCAATTGCTTGCGGACATTGAGGAAAACTCAGTCACCAATAATACAAGGAAAAGAAAGTGATCTTTGCAACATGCTGATAAAGGGGAAGTAAAACCTTCTGGCAACGTCTCAAGGCTGTACTGTTACTTTGAGGTCTTGTTACCATGTGAAGTTACTCCTCTTAGAGATGGCTAGGAAGAGAAGGTGGAGGACAACGTATGATTAAGCCCTGATCTTTGCCCTTGACATTTGAAACTTTCACGTTTATGAATGAAGCTGGACAAATTTACCAAATTTTAAACCTGAAAGGGATTTGTCCAACAATTTAAATTCCCCTTTAGTGCAAACAGCCCCTTTCTGGGAGGAGCCACATAAAATGCCCCGTTGAGAGGGACAAAAGTAAAACAGGCAGAAGAGACAGTGAAAGAGATCCTTGAAAACCTGTCTAAACTCTTCTGTGCCATGATGTGGAAACGTTCCATGTTGACCACTGAAGTTTATCTGTAGACCACATTTGGGGAAATGTGTTTATTTCCTAATTATTTATTTTTGTTGTTATGATGTAGAATGTGCTGTGTCTGCAAATTGCTGTTTGTGGAGAGATGTCTCTGATGCCATGAACAGATGCTCATAGGGTCAGGAGATGGGACCATACAGACTATGGGAATGATGTACAGGCAGGACGGACTGCAACCTGGAGGAAGAATGATGAGAAGTGAAGTGTTCAAGATGCATCTTGAACTAGACCATTTACTCCATTAGGTGGTATTTAATTCTGAACAATCCAGATTTTTGGAGACCTTTTTGAGTTAAAAGGGAGTCTTACAAAGTAGCAGAAGAGTATCTTTCATAATTATGTTATGTCTTTTAGTTCCAAAGAGATTGTGGGTTTGGGGGTGCCAGGGTTGTTTTTATTTTTTATTTTTCATTTTTGAGTCAAAGGGTAAGAACCCAGATCTCTAAGGATGGATTGAATTTCCACCTGCTGGGAATGGTTGTCAAACATTTTGCAAAGAGGCAGATCCTGGGGTAGGAAATGAAACTTGGGAAAGAGGCTTAGGAAGGGAGTGTCCTCAGCTGAGATGGGGATCGGAGGCAGCAAGGAAGCATCACCGTGTTTTCTCTTTATGCCTTTCTCTCTTGACTATGGACTCTAAAGAATCTAAGAACGTGTAATGCCTGCCTGAATGGTAGACAGAAAGGGTCTTCTACCACAGACTGTAAACTTATAAGTGGGCAAAGAGACTGGTAAGTAGTTAGGGCAATATATGAGGGCTCTGTAAACCAGATGAAAGGTAAAGGCAATCCGAGTTTCTCTGTGTTCCAATTCTCTCTCTAAACCATTGACCAAGTTTGTAAATGGTATAGTTGGTCTCTGTGCCACAGGGAATTGGAGAAGGAGTGGAATAGGAATGGTTTCTACCTTGGGCCACAATATCCAAGGGGTGAGCCATGATTTCTTAGGCCAAATTGGGAGTGGCAGCTATGACTTGAGGGTGTGTCTGTGATCCCATTCCTGCAGAAAGAAAAAATCACAGGATGCTGCAGAGCCAAACACTAGCCCAGCCTAGGCAGGGCCCTGAGTTGAGTAGAGAAAATTCAGAGGAGATGAAAAGATTTGCCGAAGTGTTCACATCTACTTCATGACTGTTCTAGAACTAGTACTAAGGTCTTTTAATTCCCAGTCAATAAGTAAAGGAAAAAAAAAAAAAAAAGTGAAACGGTCTACATACAAGTGAATATATACGATATACATGTAATTGACAAAAGTGATAATAAAAGAATACCCATATAGCTACCATCTAGTCTAGAAAAAGGAATATCTCCACACACTTTGAAGTGTCTTGTGGTCCTATCCTGATTGCATTTACTTTCTTCCACCCAAGGAAAACACTTTTAGAAGCCCCTTTTACCTCTAAAATTATCTGTGCTTTAGGGAGAATATATGAATTCTCATATTCTTCACTTTAAATATCATTCATAATCAAAATACGTTTCATTTTACTTTTCCCGTTTTTGTTTCATTTTGTTTTGGTTTGATTTTTTTGCGGTACACAGGCCTCTCACTGCTGTGGCCTCTCCCGTTGCGGAGCACAGGCTCCGGACGCGCAGACTCAATGGCCATGGCTCACGGGCCCAGCCGTTTCGCGGCATGTGGGATCTTCCCGGACCGGGGCACGAACCCGTGTCCCCTACATCGGCAGGCGGACTCTCCACCACTGTGCCACCAGGGAAGCCCTTCCCGTATTTTTGATCACCTATTGGAACCCTCTAATACCTTGATATAAATCCAGTTCAAAGGGTAAAAAAGACACTACCATCCCCTACCCATAAAAGACCACACTCTTTTCTACTACATCTCATACTCACATGCCTTCAAAATTGTAAAATAAAATTTAATTTCAAGTTTCATACGCTGATTATACTTTCCACAGTACTCATATTACTTGACTAAGGAAAGCAGGACTATGGTTTTATCTGCTTTTTCATTCTTCTTTTTCAATAGTCCCTTTATCCCCCGGTCTTTTTCCAAAGGTTCTCTATCAGATTCAGAAAATGGAATGAAATTGGCAGCTGAAGGAAATGACAGGTAGAGAGTAAAGAATCAGCTGGCTAAATGTAAATAATCTCATCTCATGGTATTCATTCACAAAAATTTACTGAGATTTTACCATGTGTGTGGAACACTGCTTATTGGTGGAGACTCACAAAGTATATAGTGCAATCCCCCTAAGTTCCCGGGTGGAAAAAAATGATGGAAAAATTGTATTGTCTTGAAAATATCAATGATGATTTATACTGATATTTATGTATCCATCCCAAATCTAGAATTATGGGCTGAATCGTGTCCCCCTAAGATTCATGTCTTGAAGTCCCAACTCCCAGTACCTCAGAATACAGCCATATTGGAGATAAGAACTTTAAAGAGGTGCTTATGCTAAAATGAGGTCTTTAGGTTGGTTCCTAATCCAATACAATTAGTGTCCTTTCAAGAAGAGGAAGAGACATCAGGAATGTACACATGCAGAGAGAGGCCATGTAAGGACATAGTGAAGGGGGCCATCTACAAGCTAAAGAGACCGGCTTCAGGAGAAACCAAACCTGCTGATATCTTGATCTTGGACTTCTAGCCTCCAGAACTCTTGAGAAAATAAATTGCTGCTGTTTAAACCACCCTGTCTGTGGTATTTTGTTATGGCAATCCTAGCAAACTAATACAAATACCTAAGTTGACAGCCTTGTCATAAAATATATGGTTTGGATTGTTGTCAACTAAATAAAAAATGTGCTCTTTATTATTCATTTTCCCAATTCTTTATTTGCATCACTCTCCATGAATTTAAATTTTACATTGTTAAATATAGTTGTA
Source organism: Phocoena sinus (assembly GCF_008692025.1). NCBI lineage: Eukaryota > Metazoa > Chordata > Mammalia > Artiodactyla > Phocoenidae > Phocoena > Phocoena sinus. Next base: position 158,562,050 of record NC_045765.1, read on the forward strand.
ATTCAGAGACATGCACACCAGGGGGCAAACCTGCTCTGAATTTCTATTTCTTACTTGTAAAGGATGGACTCTGTTCTAAACCCAAATGACCATAAATGCTTATGTTTGTACGTTCTACCAAACAAAGCATAGGCAGAAGCTTAGATTGCTGGACAAAAATGTGGACATGTCATTCAAGAATGAGATTCTCCCTCAAATGAATCTTCTCATTCTACTTCATGTCAGACATAAGAGAATCCTTGGTCTCTTTGTTCTCTCAAGGACCTATTCACTCTATGTGATTTAAAGTCAGCTTTTAAAAATGAATCTGCAGCCACAGCACCATCTAGTGCTCTTCACTCTTGGTATTTTACCACATATCATTAAAACACATTAAAATGTATTTTTATAAATAGAAATATAAACTTCGCTTTACTCATTAACATAATAGTTAATATTCCAAGGCTATTCTTTGGTAGTAGTTGGAAATGGCAGCAGAATACCCAAAAACTCCCCTATCATCTGACACACATTTCATAACATTAAAAAAAACCCTGGGCTTCCCTGGTGGCGTAGTGGTTGAGAGTCCGCCTGCCGATGCATGGGACGCGGGTTTGTGCCCCGATCCGGGAAGATCCCACATGCCGCGAAGCGGCTAGGCCCGTGAGCCATGGCCGCTGAGCCTGAGCGTCCGGAGCCTGTGCTCCGCAACGGGAGAGGCCACAGCAGTGAGAGGCCCGCGTACCGCAAAAAACCCCCTAATTTTAACATTCATGAAACCCATATTATAAAGGATATGTACTGATTTTGCTGTCTACTTTTTCTTCATCAACAAAATGAAATTTATTGACAGCTACAAAATCAGCACTGTTCATGAATCAAGTTTTCAACAGGAATTATTTCTTTAGAAAGAAGTTTGTCTGTTGGCACAGATTTCTAGGTATTTTCATGATTTTCCAAGGCACAAATTCTCAGAGTTTTATACCAATGTGCATAAAACTATTCTAGACAGTCATCGTCTGTGTTTTCAAATGTGGGTGAGTATATGTGGGTTTGTGTCCATGTACATGTAGTAAGCTTAGGAGTGTTAAGATAGTAGGTGGGCAATAAAGTGTTCCTGGAAATAATAGGAAATGTAGCAGAGAAGAAAACGAAACAGCACACTGCATACTGGCCCTGGGAGTCTCCACTGATAAAGAAAGACAGAGCTTATTAAAGCTCACTACAGGAGCCGAGAAAGTCCAGCTACAGTTAGAAATTATTATTTCATTGCTTGTTCACCTTTAAGACACTAAAGGCAATCTCCTTAGAAGCAGGTGTTTCTGTTGGGATTAGTAAAGTGACCTATGGAAGGGGGACTATAGCAGTTAAGGTACCTTGCTTATGAGTGGGTACAGAGCTGGAGCGCCATTTACCAAGGGAAAGGATCAGCTCTGTTTATTCAAGGAGAAATGATTGGCCACTGAGTCTGCTCTCCCTAAATGCAAACTCCAAGTCCAGGAGTCACCTGCAGGATAGGAGGTACTGAGTTCTTTACACCAGGGAGCACAGATGACTCATTGATGCCAGTAAGAGTGGCCACTGCAACACTAAATACTGGGAGCTGACTCCGCTAGAATGTCATTCTCTGGTTGATTCTCTGACTGTTTCTATACTTCAGATGAGCAAATGGCTAACATATAGGATGCTTCAGAGGAACTCACTGTAATTAATTCTCAGGAGTACCTGAATCCTTCTGTTGTAGTGGAACTATGTTAAATCAAGAGCTTTGTGTGAATCTTGCTACCCAAGGTTCTTTAGAGCTGAGAATCTCTTTCCATTCTAGTGAATTTTCAGCTGAACAAAACTTTACAAAGTTTTGTATATGTATATGTAAGAAAAAGAGGAAATTGTGACGTTCAGTCTGTTATTTACTTGATGCCTGGAAAGGGTCTAGGAGCATTTGCTCTGTGCAAAGGACTTAGCTAATGCTCCCCCCACCCCCAAATTCCTGGAGTTTCTCTCTCTCTTTCTTGTTTGTTTGCTGTGTCATTTGATAATTTAGTGGGGTTTTTTGAGTGGATTATTTTTGTTTTATGGGAATTTTTATACTGAAGGCAGAAATTATGGATAAATTGTAAATTAACTGTTTAAAAGGAAAGATCTTAGGTACACATCTGTTCTGACTTTTCCTGTTCTACCTCTACTGCCAAAAGAATGCAATGTCACATTCTCAACAAGAAAGGCTACTGTCAAAGACAATGAAAAACTTGTACATCCTTATCATCCAGAATTATCCAATATTGGAATGTTTACTGAATAAAAGAATTGAGATTATAATACTGGGTCAGAAGCTACTATGTTTTTCATGGTCCTCTGAGAATTTCTAGGCATATTCAAATTCAGTTCTCATCACAACCTGATGAAGTAGGTACTGCCATCCCTATTTTACAAACAAGGCAGAAAAGTTAAATATATCCAAGGTCATGGAGATTACATATAGTTGCAGAGCCAGGTTTCAATAAACCCATGCCCCTTCCCTGGTTAAACCAAGTAGTTTTTCAAGGCAATGGACAATATTTGCAAACCAAATGTTGCAGTTTATCCCACAGATTACTGTATCTGTTTACTGTTTCAAATTGTATCTGAACATCCTGCATTATAAACGTAACTTACCATAACTGTAGATACTACTTTATATGTACATGGTTATGTGCTTTATCGATAGCACCAGCTCTAAAACACAATCTGTTTTGGAAAATGTAAGTGGGAAAGGGATTAGAATTTCTTATGTTAACTGACAACAGTCATATTAAACATAAGATCAAATACTTCATTTATGAAATTCTAGTTAAGTATTAATCTATAATGCTTCAGGAAGAGGCCAGAAAATTAAAACAGATTTACAATTTTATAATAAAGCCATAAAAACTAATATGCACAAACTATTTTACCAATAAAATAAAATTACCATTTTATTCAAAGGGCAATACCACATGTGATTCTCAAATAAATATTTTTCAGTAACCTTAATATTTGAATCAAGATGATTATTCAAAAAATTCCCAATTTCACTCCATGCCTACTTTTTTGTTTTATGGATGGAAATATACTTCAAAGCTTCAAATCATTTCAAGGCACTGGAGATCAATGTTAGTTAGTACAATGATAAAATTCTTTATTGTAGTTGTTACTTCACTATTTTCAATAATGTAATAGTTAGAAATGAAAGCTATAAACATAAAGTAGTATATGCCTCGACCTCAAACTATATCATATGTTTATAACAAGACACAAAAATAAAAATCTAGTCCAAATGCCCAGCCTATAAGACATCATAAAATAAGAGAACATACGAACAGGTATAATTCAAAAGTTTTTATACTTACTCCAATATCCCCCTTTTAGGAATCTCAACATTACAACATTAAGTTGTATTTTTTTTTTATGTCAGAGTTCTTCTAAAGATATGACAAAAAGAAAAAGTCTGCTATAGCTATCCAAAGCAGGAATGAGCAACATTCAAAAATATACCTGTTGGGTTTCCCTGGTGGCACAGTGGTTGAGAGTTCGCCTGCTGATGCAGGGGACACGGGTTCGTGCCCCGGTCCAGGAAGATCCCACATGCCGCGGAGCGCCTGGGCCCGTGAGTCATGGCCGCTGAGCCTGCGCGTCCGGAGCCTGCGCTCCGCAACGGAAGAGGCCATAACAGTGAGAGGCCCGCGTACCGCAAAAAAATATATATGTATATACTTGTAAGTGACAGTGATGCATATTTTAACAGGAAAAATATAACTTCTTTTAAGGAAATTTCCATTCTATCTTGTAAATCCCCCTTCTGTGAGCCGTTGACTATTTTAAACCATTAAGAAACTGCCCCATTTATATTTTAATAAAGCAGTATTGGTTTACCTTAATTTGGGTCAACATTCTATCCAATGTGTCATCACTTTCAAGAAGGAATATATTACAATAACTCCAAGAGCAATAATTTCAAATCTTCAACAAATGAAAAACAGAAATAAAAGAAAAATTGTCATCTCTGAACGTGAAGATTAATTTAAAGTTTCACACCTGAGGTCAACAGATCTTCCCTTCCTTCAATACAAGCAATACAAAGTATTTTATGAGTTAAGAAATACACTTCCCAAAAAGCCAACCAACCTGATCAAATTAAGACTGGGTATAACCAGGCTACACCTGGGCAGACACAAGAGCTTTCAACTGGTGCTTAAGATACTGATTGGGGGATACATATTCATAAGGACACAGAGATTTTTATAAGAAAATCCAGAGTCAAAGTAAATGATACACATTGAAATTTGTAAACGGATGCTCAGATGTAAACTCTTTTGAAACTGAAACTAAATAAGTTACAAAGATGATAAAGACCAGAGTTTCCTTTCAGCTGCTTTGCCAACTACACGCTTAGTCTTAAAGGGACCTTGCTGAGAGACAGGGGGATCGTTTAAGGACTCAGCACCACCCATGTAAGTGATATCAAATGATGGCAACTTTCTTACAAGTTGAAGGTGGGATGTGTGAAATGGGGGCTTCAGAACAATATGCCTACAAATTTATTACCACCTAGAACTGCCTAAAAGGGAACTGGAGCCCCTTAATTTCATCATGCCCTTCCCTTCTGTTGGGGATACAGACAAGAGTGTGATGTTGCTAATGACAATGTGTTTATCAAGAAGGAGAGAATGATGGCATTAAAGTAGGATATGGAAAGTACAGAGCAGGTATAGTTTATATTCTTCAGTGATAACTATCTTAATTGAGAAAAAAGTTATGAAATGACTACCTAATTTCCTGACTCTCAGTCATGACTACACACTAAATTTACTTTGAATGAATGAAATCCATATATAAGCCCTAGTACTAAAGATTCTGATTCATCTAGTCTTGGATGGAACCTGGGATTCAATAGGTAAATTATCTCACCAGGTGTTTTTAATGTGCTTCCAAAAAGGAGAATTGTGGTTCAAAGTTCTCAATAAACTCTTGAAACTGTGACATGACTACAGTTTGCAGGAGAAATCTACAAGGTTTTGTTTCATCTTCCCAATTGTCTGAATATACTTTTCCCTCTTCTAGATCAACTATGTATCAATTTGACCTGCTCCAAATGTGTAGAAACTGTGTAACATCTAACAGGAAGGAAGAACGATTAGGAATGTAAATGATGGCTTACAGATTGGAAGCTAGCAGCTGATTGGCTCATTTATCTTTGTGGAGAGTGTTGTAACAACAGAGGCATTACTTCCCCTAAATAGAGACACACTTGTGTCTACTTGTGAGTTAAGGGTCTCATGGATGCAGTAAATGGACTTTTACCAGGAAGGTTACAAGTTTTGGCCAGAATTGAAATTCAGTTGAAGAGTTAGTTATGAGGTAACCTGGCCAAAGAATTCAGGAAAATTGCAAAGTTTTTGGAAAAATGTCAGAATGTCCTCAGTTATTATGAGTGTCCTTTGATATGGTAAGAGAATGTACTGACCATCATGAAGACACCACTATAACATTAAGGGTTCAGGGACCAAAAAAGCCCTTCTCAACATTGCCCATGTGGTTTTGGTGATTTTTGAAATTATAGGATATTTTGCTCCCTAATAGCATTTGAGCTAAGAAAGTATGCTGTACAAGAATAAGTAGTATTTTTCATTCTCTAAGAATACACAGCTACCCTTTTTTTAGTCTCTATTTTTCTTCAATGTTTTGAATACCTAAAGAGACAGAGGAAAGGAAGATCACTGGAAATGTAGGAATTCAAAGAAGTCATCCTTGATGAGAAGGGAGTATTAAACAGTAGATGTAATGTGTGTGTCATTTTGGACAATTACTTTTTTTCACCATTGAATAGAGGGAATCTCCCAAGGTTCCCTGAACAGAATTTGAATTTAACATCAGATTGCTATTTTCCCTGAGGACAATCTAGATCTAGTCAAGTTGAATTTCAGAAATAAAAGCTTTTTTTTTTTTTTCCGGTGTGTTTATCACATGCCTTACAAATAACTTCTGCACATTTTTTTGAAGTTATTTTTATTTCTAAAGTTCACACATCAATGAGAATAATTGCTCTAATTATTGATAAACTGTTGAAGTCACAGCTTTGCTCCAAAAAAGCTTTAACTTTGCTTGTAGTATTTTTTGCTACATACAAATGTTTAGGTTGCAAAATCACCAAAGTGTGGGTGTGTGTGTGTGTGTGTGTGTGTGTGTGTGTGTGTGTGTGGTTTCTAGACTTACAATTCTTCTAAAAAAGCTTTCCGTGCACCTAATCATCCAATTTTTTTTCTTAGAGTATTTTTATGAATTTATTTTTAAGTATTTATTTTGTATTAAGAGGCAGGTAGAAATTTAACCTATATTTCCCCACTGATAAGATACCACAGCATTTAACAAACTAAATCTCCTATGTTGATTTCTTCCTAGCTTCTAAATGACCATTAAGCTGTGTGTCTATTTATGTTTTAGTGACCGAGATGTTTAACCACAAAAATTTCTCATTTAATATTTTCTACTACTAATATAATATTTTACTACTCTTTCTCAGGATTGTGTGATTTTTTAGTATTTAATGTCTACAAATAAACTTTAGAGTCACATGGAAGATAGAGATTAACTGAGGAGAATCGATAATGCAATCATTAATTTCATTACCTAAAAACAAGTTATTTCCTATTTATTTCATTAGCTATTCAAATCTGTTTTAGGTTTAATATAGGTTTTGCCCATATATTGTTAGACTTATTCTCATTTATATATTTCTCTCCTTATTACAGATAAAATTTTGATTCCATTATATTTTTTGCTTGGTATTTCTAGAAATAGTAAAATTGATATTTATATTTATCTGTATCCATTTGTCTTGCTGGCTTTTCTTATCGGTTCTAATGAGATTTTATTGTTCTGGTACTCTCCTGCTTCTCAGCAGTGCTATTTTTTTTAGGAATTTTCAGGTATAAAGTAAAATCAGATGCAGTCAATAATTTGACTCCTTTTTTTCCTAATATTTAACTTCTGATTTTACTTTAGCCACCTTGCACTGACTTCTTCTTCCAGTAAATATTAAATAATAGTGATGTTAGTGAGCATCGTTTTATTCATCCTGATTTTATATGTGAATGCATGTAGGTGTATGTATGTGTGTGTGTGTGTGTGTGTGTGTGTGAGAGAGAGAGAGAGAGAGAGAGAAATTGTGTAGAAAATGAGAGAAAAAGGACTCATGTTGAATATTATTAAATGCATTTTCTTTTTTCCTCTTCTTTTTACTTTTTAACTCCATAAACACCTGTTGAAGAAGCAGGCACTCCTTTGTGCCATTGTGTATCTTCCATTAGTTAGAAGATTCTGAGAGTTAAGAGTGATAATCTAGGGCTTCCCTGGTGGTGCAGTGGTTGAGAGTCTGCCTGCCGATGCAGGGGACATGGGTTCGTGCCCCAGTCCGGGAGGATCCCACATGCCGCGGAGCGGCTGGGCCCGTGAGCCATGGCCGCTGAGCCTGTGCATCCGGAGCCTGTGCTCTGCAACGGGAGGGGCCACAACAGTGAGAGGCCTGCGTACAGAAAAAAAAAAGAGAATGGTAATCTAATTTTCCGTCATACAGAACAGAGCTCTGAGCAAAATAAATGTTTGTTATTTGGGGATATAATCCAATTCCCTTTATGTCACAAATAGAAAATACTTCTTTGGTGGTAGCCTTGAATAGGCAGCTTTTGCAAAAATGTAGATCCTGTTAGAAGAGAATAACAGATTCCAGAGGCTTAAGGTATCTGCAAGGATCATATGCAATCCAGGAAAAAAAAATATTGTAATACAAGCATGATCTTAAACTTCAGTTCTGAAATTAGATATATATGTTTTCCACATTCTTTTCAAACATTTCACGTTGCCACAGGCTATCAGGAATCACCTCACACCAAGCTGTTTATAAACCCATCATGCTATTCAAAGGTTTAGAACAGCCTACTAGAAATGTGCTTTGTTAAGCTACCTCTATATGATAATGGTAGTCAAACAGAGTATAACTGTACAAACTGAAAGTGAACCCATAGTTGGAACAATGTTGGCCATTTATAATAGCAACATAGTCATCATTAGAGTGAATATTCTTTGTTTATCTTGACAATAATAATCCCAAATGTCACACCAGAGCATTAATTCAAAGAGACAGCACAATGTTACCCCTGTGAGCTTTCCCAACTTCCTCAGGTGTTCTTTCAAACTTTCCATAATCTATTAACGGCACAACCTTAATGGGGAGCTTTCCAAATCTGCCATAGCGCTAGCCAATAGTAACAACACCCTACCTACCTTACTATGGGGCTGCCAGTATAATATAAGAATTCCAGAACATGAAGAGAGTTGCTTGGGGCATATTAATTGATGCCTACAAAAATAACTCACATTACATTCTCTTTGGCTGAATTTTTATAGTCTGTGTGATTAACTCTTACTGAAACACTCTTTCCAGAGGCAAAATAAATGAAGGTGAGAATGGGGAGGCACAGCACAAAGAAACAAGAAGAAAATAAAGTCTTAGTATGACTTTTAAATCCAAGTAACTTTGCTTTAACTCAAGTGCATTGCCATGAAGGCACTGAGCCCAGAAAGCTTCAGAACTTTATTTTTTTAATTTTTATTTTATATTGGAGTATAGTTGATTAACAATGTTGTGTTAGTACTTTCAGGTGTACACCAAAGTGATTAACTTGTACATATACATGTATCTATTCTTTTTCAAATTATTTTCTCATTTAGGTTATTACAGAATATTGAGCAGCATTCCCTGTGCTATACAGTAGGTCCTTGTTGGTTACCTATTTTAAATATATCAGTGTGTACATGTCAGAATCCTTATTTGTATAGATTTCTTTCAACACCCAAGGAGAGACCCCAGTAGTGTATGCTATGATATCACCATGAGCTTTTTGTATACTTGTAAAGGTACAATTTTTTTTTAACTAGACTTGACTAAGTCCGCTGTCTCCTGCCATTTAACTGTCCCCACTTGCTTTCTTGTTTCTTCTCTTGTCCACTGCTCGTGAATGACCATGAGTATAACTGAAATGCAACAAAGGAAAGGCTGACTTGGGGGTATACATAGTTTGGGTTTAGTGGGGTGTATTTGCAAAGTTCACATTCACTCTGAGCAGAGTGAATTTATTGCTTGGCTCCAGCATGTAAGGGCTGCCATGGACATGCCTATACTCCCTGTGCCAACTCACTGTGCATACAGGAAAGCAAGCCCTGGCCTGGACGATGCTCTGGGAAGTGAGACATGCCCTGCAGCCCCTGGAACCAGGTGTGTGAGGGCAGTGAGAGAGCAACAAGACTTGGAATGAATGGAGCCAGAGGCAGCCTGCAGAAAAATTTTCCAGTCATCAGCAATGGAAAAATATAATGGTGGATTCATTTATCCAAAAAACCTATTCAAAATGGAAATCCTTGTCTTAGAAATATATTTTAAAATAAGGTATATAAAAGAATGTGTTAGACGTTTTGAAAAAAAGTCCTTTTTGTTGGAAATATTGCACAATACAATTAATTGGAATTCTTGGAAGGAATTGCATAACCTGCCACCAACATCAAAACAGCTTGCTTGGAGCAGAAGCAAGAAGAACTACAGTCCTGCAGCCTGTGGAACAAAAACCACATTCACAGAAAGATAGGAAGAAAAGACAGAAGGTTATGTACCAGATGAAGGAACAAGATAAAACCCCAGATAAACAACTAAATGAAGTGGAGATAGGCAGCCTTCCAGAAAGAGAATTCAGAATAATGATAGTGAAGATGATACAGTACCTTGGAAAAAGAACGGAGGCAAAGATCAAGAAGATTCAATAAATGTTTAACAAAGACCTATAAAAATTAAAGAGCAAACAAACAGAGATGAACAATACAATACTGAAATGAATACTACACTAGAAGGAATCAATAGCAGAATAACTGAGGCAGAAGAACAGATAAGTGACCTGGAAGACAAAATGGTGGAATTCACTGCTGCGGAACAGAAAAAAGAATGAAAAGAAATAAAGACAGCCTAAGAGAACTCTGTGACAACATTAAATGCAACAACATTCACATTATAGGTGTCCCAGAAGGAGAAGAGAGAGAGAAAGGACCCGAAAAAAAATTTGAAGAGATTATAGTCGAAAACTTCCCTAACATGGGAAAGTAAATAGCCACCCAAGTCCAGGAAGCACAGAGAGTCCCATACAGGACAAACCCAAGGAGAAACACGCTGAGACACATAGTAATCAAATTGGCAAAAATTAAAGACAAAGAAAAATTATTGAAAGCAACAAGGGAAAAATGACAAATAACATACAAGGGAACTCCCATAAGGTTAAGAGCTGATTTCTCAGCAGAAACTCTACATGCCAGAAAGGAGTGGCATGATATACCTAAAGTGAGGAAAGGGAAGAACCTACAACCAAGATTACTCTACCCGACAAGCATCTCATTCAGATTCGATGGAGAAATTGAAAGCTTTACAGACAAGCAAAAGCTAAGAGAATTCAGCACCACCAAACCAGCTCTACAACAAATACTAAAGGAACTTCTCTAAGTGGGAAACACAAGAGAAGAAAAGGACCTACAAAAACAAACTCAAAACAATTAAGAAAATGGTCATAGGAACATACGTATCGATAATACCTTAAACGTGAATGGATTAAATGCTCCAAGCAAAAGACACAGGCTCACTGAATGGATACAGAAACAAGATCCATATATATGTTGTCTACAATAGACCCACTTCAGACCTAAGGACACATACAGACTGAAAGTGAGGGGATGGATAAAGATATTCCTTGCAAATGGAAATCAAAAGAAAGCTGGAGTAGTAATACTCATAACAGATAAAATAGACTTTAAAATAAAGAATGTTACAAGGGACAAGGAAGGACACTACATAATGATCAATGGATCAATCCAAGAGAAGATATAACAATTATAAATGTATATGCACCCAACATAGGAGCACCACAATACATAGGGCAACTGCTAACAACTCTAAAAGAGGAAATCAACAGTAACACAATAAGAGCAGGGGACTTTAACACCTCACTTACACCAATGGACAGATCATCCAAAATGAAAATAAATAAGGAAACAGGAGCTTTAAATGACACAATAGACCAGATAGATTTAATTGATATTTATAGGACATTCTATCCAAAAACATCAGATTACACTTTCTTCTCAAGTGCGCACGGAACATTCTCCAGGATAGATCACATCTTGGGTCACAAATCAAACCTCAGTAAATTTAAGAAAATTGAAATCATATCAAGCATCTTTTCTGACCACAATGCTATGAGAGTAGAAATGAATTACAGGGAAAAAATAGGTAAAAAACACAAACACATGGAGCCTAAACAATACCTTACTAAATAACCAAGAGATCACTGAAGAAATCAAAGAGGAAATCAGGGGATGCCTGGAGACAAATGCCAATGGGGATATGATGATCCAGAACCTGTGGGATGCAGCAGGGTTAGTTCTAAGCAGGAGGTTTATATCAATACAATCCTATCTCAAGAAACAAGAAAAATCTGAAATAAACAATCTAGAGTAGAAGGAACTAGAGAAAGGAACAAACAATACCCAAAGTTAGTAGAGAAAGAAATCATAAAGATCAGAGCAGAAATAAATGAAATAAAAACAAAGAAAACAGTAGCAAAGATCAGTAAAATTAAAAGCTCTTTCTTTGAAAAGATAAACAAAACTGATAAACCATTAGCCAGACTCATCAAGAAAAAGAGGGAGAGGACTCAAATCAATAAAATTGGAAATGAGAAAGGAGAAGTTACAGTGGACACCGCAGAAATACAAAGCATCCTAAGAGAGTACTACAAGCAACTCTATGCCAATAAAATGGACAACCTGGAAGAAATGGACAAATTCTTAGAAAGGAATAGCCTTCAAAAACTGAACTGGGAAGAGATGGAAAATATGAGCAGACCAATCACAAGTAATGAAGTTGAAACTGTGATTAAAAGTCTCCCAATAAATGTCCAGGACCAGATGGTTTCATAGGTGAATTCTGTCAAATATTTAAAGAAAAGTTAACACCAATCCTTGTCAAATTCTTCCAAAGAATTGCAGAGGAAGAAACACTCCCAAATGCATTCTATGAGGCCACCATCACACTGATGCCAAAATCAGAAAAAGATACTACAAAAAAAGAAAATTACAGACTATATCACTGATGAATATAGATTTAAAACTCCTCAACATAATACTAGCAAACAGAATAAAAGAACACATTAAATGGATCATACACCATGATCAGGTGGGATTTATTCCAGGGATGCAAGGATTCTTCAATATGAGCAAATCAATCATGTGATACACCATATTAACAAATTGAAGAATAAAAACCATATGATCATCTCAATAGATGCAAAAAAAGCTTTTGACAAAATTCAGCACCCATTTATAATGAAAAGTCTCCAGAGGGTGGGTACAGAGGGAACCTACCTCAACATAATAAAGGTCATATACAACAAACATTTAGACAGCAAACATTATTCTCAGTGGTAAAGAACTGAGGCATTTCCTCTAGGATTGGGAATAAGACAAGGATGTCCACTCTCACCACTCTTGTTCAGCATGGTTTTGGAAGTCTTAGGCACAGCAATCAGAAAGGAAAAGGAAATAAGGCTAATACAAATTGGAAAAGAAGTAAAACTGTCCCTGTTTGCAGATGACATGATACTATACATAGATAATCCTAAAGATGCCACCAGAAAACTACGAGAGCTAATCAATGTATTTGGTATTGTTGCAGGGTACAAAATTAATAGACAGAAATCTCTTGCATCCCTATGCACTAACAGCAAAATATCAGAAAGAGGAATTAAGGAAAAAATCCCATTCACCATTGCAACAAAAAGAATAAAATACCTAGGAATAAACCTACCTAAGGAGATAAAAGACCTATACTCATAAAACTATAAGACACTGATGAAAGAAATCAAAGATGACATGAAACACACAGATGGAGAGATATACCATGTTCTTGGATTGGAAAAATCAATATTGTGAAAATGACTATACTACCCAAAGCAATCTACAGATTCACTGCAATCCCTATCAAATTACCAATGGCAGGGCTTCCCTTGTGGCGCAGTGGTTGAGAGTCCGCCTGCCGATGCAGGGGACATGGGTTCGTGCCCCGGTCCAGGAAGATTCCACATGCCGTGGAGCAGCTGTGCCCGTGAGCCATGGTCGCTGAGCCTGTGCGTCCAGAGACTGTGCTCTGTAACAGGAGAGGCCACAACAGTGAGAGGCCCGCGTACCACAAAAAACAAACAAACAAACAAACAAAAAATTACCAATGGCATGTTTTACAGAACTAGAACAAAAAAATCTTAAAATTTGTATGGAACAGCCTGGAGGGGTGGGATGGGGAGAGTGGGAGGGAGGGAGACGCAAGAGGGAAGACACATGGGAGCATATGTATATGTATAGCTGATTCACTTTGTTATAAAGCAGAAACTAACACACTATTGTAAAGCAATTATACCCCAATAAAGATGTTAAAAAAAAAAAAAATTTGTATGGAGACACAAAAGACCCGAAATAGTCAAAACAATCTTGAGGGAAAAAAACGCAGCTGGAGGAATCAGACTCCCTGACTTCAGACTATACTACAAAGCTACAGTAATCAAGACATTATGGTACTGGCACAAAAACAGAAATGTAGATCAATGGAACAGAATAGAAAGCCCAGAGGTAAACCAACACACCTATGGTCAACTAATCTATGGCAAAGGAGGCAAGGATATGCAGTGGAGAGAAGACAGTCTATTCAATAAGTAGTGCTGGAAAAACTGGACAGCTACATGTAAAAGAATGAAATTAGAGCACTCCCTAACACCATACATAAAAATAAACTTAAAATGGATTAGATCTAACTGTAAGATTGGACACTATAAAGCTCTTAGAGGAAAACATAGGAAGAACACTCTTTAAAAAAAATCACAGCAAGATCTTTTTTGACCCACCTCCTAGAGTGATGGAAGTGAAAACAAAGGTAAACAAATGGGACCTAATGAAACGTGGGAGCTTTTGCACAGCAAAGCAAACTATGAACAGGATGAAGGGACGACCCTCAGAATGGGAGAAAATATTTACAAGTGAATGAATGGACAGAGGATTAATCTCCAAAATATATAAACAGATCATGCAGCTCAATATTAAAAAAAGACAAACAACCATAACAAAAAATGAACAGAAGACCCAAACAGACATTTCTCCAAAAAAGACATACAGATGGCCAAGAGGCACATGAAAAGCTTCTCGACATCACTTATTATTAGAGAAATGCAAATCAAAACTACAATGAGGTATCACCTTACACCGGTTAGAATGGGTATCATCAGAAAATCTATGATTTTCAACAACAAAGTCTGGAGAGGGTGGAAAAAGGGAACCCTCTTGTGCTGTTGGTGGGAATGTAGGTTGATACAGCCACTATGGAGAACAGTATGAAGGTTCCTTAAAAAACTAAAAATAGAATTACCACATGACCCAGCAATCCCACTACTGGGCATATACCCAGAGAAAACCATAATTCAAAAAGACATGTGCACCCTAGTGTTCATTGCAGCACTATCTGCAGTGGCAGGTCATGGAGGCAACCTAGATGCCCATAGATGGACAAATGGACAGGGACGATGTGGTACATATATACAATGGAATATTAGTCAGCCATAAAAAGGAACAAAACTGGGTCATTTGTAGAGATGTGGATGGACCTAGAGACTGTCATGAGGAATGGGGTGAGTCAGAAAGAGAAGGACAAATATCATATGTTAGCGCATATGGGTGGAGTCTAGAAAGATGGTACAGATGAACTGGTTTGCAGGGCAGGGGTGGAGACACAGATTAGAGAACAAATGTATAGACACCATGTGGGGAAAGTGGGGGTGGGGGGTTGGTGGTGGTGGGATGAACTGGGAGATTGGGATTGACATGTATACACTAATATGTATGAAGTGGATGAATGATAAACTGCTGAATTTAAAATAAAATAAAATTCAGAAAATAAATACTGACTAATAAAATTTTGATTAATAAAAATATTGAAATAATTTTCTGGATTTAGTGATTTTTTTGTCTGTCAGTTTTTGACAATTGTAATTCTTATTCCTTTTCTCATTGTAAATAAATATTCTCATTTTTAATCTAACTTTGTGGTTGTCATTTTCTTTGTTTTCCTTGAGGAAAACCCCTAATATTGTATAAGCTTCAAGCTTCCACAGTTTCTGAATCTCCCTTCATTGTATTAGTAGTAGTATTGTTATTGTTATTTTATAATCAGAAAATCCACTTCTGACAATGAAAACTGTAAGTCTGGAGCTCTGAGTCTCAAAAACATTTTCTACTGGAAAAATAAGTGACTTTTATAAGGCAATTACAAATTAAAATGTTCTGTTAAATAATTAATTTCTCCATTTCTCTTATGATTTTATTTACTGTTCAACAGGTGCCAACTGAGATAAAAGCAAATGCTAGCAATAAACCCAAGAAAATGTTATCAGAAATGTACTCTTCAAGGCTACAAGTTGTACACAATAATGTGACTATACTATTTTCAGTTATTTAACAGTCCAGTCTTGAAGCCAGAGCCTCTGCATCTTCTGAGCTGAGGGAGGAATAAGCACTACTAGGCTTGATCTTCCCAGGCTCCTGTGTTTCATGTCTTTCGCTAGATACAGAGAAATGGAAGGATATTGTCAGAAAGCAGAAGTGAGTGAGCCAAGACTCAGTGAAAAATATGTACCCTCTTGTCTCAAGTTCCCTGTATGTGGGAATGGAGTGCCAGGTATGTGTGAGGTGGGACTCTTCCGAGGGTGGGGGTATGTGCTGGGAAAATTTCCCCAAATTGAGCTTCTCAAATGGGAAGACAGATGAGCCTGGAGTCCTAGGCTATAGGAGGAAGAGGCCAAGAGCCTCTAAGATCCTTGTACGTGCAAGACAACAAGCCTGATAGGAAGTGACAGAGGAATTATCTTTGGTTGGGACAACCCAGAATTTTTGCAAGTTGAGATAGTGGCAACTTTCCTGCCTTAGTGCATAATTAATGCAGCCACAGAACATCCCATGAAAAATCAGATTCCTTAATATATATAGCCCCAAGAAATTTGGTAAACTGAAGCAGATATATTGCTGAAGATGTCCTGGATTGAAACATGTATAACCTCCCACAGTCAGATACCACACCCAGGTGAGAGCAGTAAGCCCACCCCTATGCAATTTGCTCTCATTTCGGAGAAACCATATTCCAAATGTGAAGATCTAAGTGAGCCACATTTTCGAAGACACCTGCAAGGAATTGATATTGAGTTTCTTTGCTGTGCTTTTTTGAGAACTTATTCTGCTAAAGGATCAAATAACCACTTCAGAAAATAAAACAGTGGGTAATACTCAATGACAGCACTCTTTTCACTACATAAAAATGCCTGAAGTAAGGCATTCCTACCATACACAAAATCTATGTTATAAGTAGGGTGTGATTAACAAACTTTTGCCTAGCACCGTATGAAATCGCTCCCATTCATTTATTTTTGACCTACAACATGGCAAGCTCTAAAAAAAAATGGCATATAAGAGTATGGCTCTACTCAAAAAAAAAACTATGATTTGCTTAAAAATGATGTCAAACGTATTCCCCAACTTTACCATTCCTAGAAAATCTGTGGCAATGATAGTAAATTATAAAACCACCTCTATACAGCTTCTCATGGAGATGTTCATGGAGAGCCAGACTAGCAAACAAGAAGTCAAATTTGGCATGTGAGAGAGAATACAGGAGAGGAAAATTGATGGCTGAGTACAGCCACTAAGAGTGGGCACAGCAGCAAAGGTATTCAATTTGTAGAAGAGATGGATGCAGAAAACCAGAGAATCCCCAGGGTCAGGCAACAATGTGATTGATGGCTTCTGCCCTTGGTCCAGGAAGAAGGAGCAAGTGATCTGCATGTAACAGGAGCAAAGGGAAAAAAATCCATGTCAGAAAGACAGGACACTGTCCCTGATATGAGGTGAACAATGGAAATAACTAGAGCACTCACATACAGAAAAATAGCTACTGAGGTATTTAATTCTTGGTATGCTCTCAAACCATCACACACCAGGTGGGGATGTTAAAAATAACAGTGGCTCCCAAACATTTCCACAGGCTGTACACAAGAGATGGCAGAGACAATGTCACTACTAACATAAGGACATGGTCAAGAATCAACAGATATTTAGACAAAGCCAAAACTGGCAAATAAGAGTAAGAAGCCCAATAAGCAGGAGAAACTGTATCTGTAAAAAAATCAATAGAACCAACAAAATAGGACATTAGGTTGAGAATAATTAATATATTCAGGAAGACTATTTAAGGATGTCACAAGAAACAAGATAAAGCTGCCAACTAAAAATACTGTAGGTATTGTATAGCAGTATCTGTATATACACTTGCTTTGCTGATAACCTTTTAAAGTTTAATAGATGGTCTGAATAAGTGGATAAGAATAAAAAAAATCAGCTAGAAGATTAAGCTGAGTTATTTTCCCAGAATGCAATTCAAAAATGATAGAGAAGGAAAGGCAAAAAGAAGAATTGAGTCGGCTAAAGCATGCTCAGAAGTCCTAGCATCTGCCTAATTATAGAATTAGAGAAAAGAAATGAAGAGAGATAGGTATTTTTAAAAAAGAATCATCAGCAAAAATTCTGAAGAACTAATACTTGAGTATTTAGATTGAAAGGGTCCACTGAAGGCCAAGAAATATATAAAAATAAAACAACCAGCACCTTGACAAATACCAGATTCTCAAGAAGCATAGCACAGGGATATCAGTTCGGTGCTTTGTGTCCACCTAGTGTGATGGGATAGGGAGGGTGGGAGGGAGACTCAAGAGGGAGGGGATATGGGGATATATGTATACGTATAGCTGATTCACTTTGTTATACAGCAGAAACTAACACACCATTGTAAAGCAATTATACTCCAATAAAGATGTTAAAAAAATAAAAGAATAAAGGATAAGGGAGGAAAACAAAATCTAAGAGCTTCTAAGGAAGAAAACAATTTTTTTAAAGTTCTTAGAGTGAAACAAAAACCAGATTTACATGACTTCTTATCAGCAACATTGTGTGGAAAAAGACAATAGCATAATACATACAAAAACTTGAGGACTGACTGTGGCTTAAAAATCTTATCCAGAATTCTATACCCAGCCAATTTTTGTCAACTCATGTCTGGAAAACAAACAAAGCAAAATTGTCAAGAAACTCTAAGCATCACAGGCTTGTACATCTAAAACATAACATAGCCTCAAAAGATGAAAATCAGAAACTAACAAAACTAGAAGTGGAAGCTGATGAGTTAGTAATAATTGTGGATGTCTTTAAATATAGCTCTTAGAAAAGAAAATTCAGGTACAAAACTATAAAGAATGTAATAAACACATCTAAAAAGCATTATATGTGTATTAACAATACAAAAGAAATATGAAAGAAAAGTGCCCATGTAATTGGTGAAAATAAAATCTTAGTATATCTCTCAAAATGATACATTTAATCCATGTTCACTAACCACAGTACCATAAATTTAGGAATCAAAACAGTATTTATAAAAATAATAATGAAACAGCCAAATACTTGGGAATTTCAAAAATATACTCCTAAATTATATCTGATTTAAAGATTAGCTAAAAATGGAAATTACAAACTATCTAGAACAGAACAGTATAGACACTACATCAAACACTGGGGACTACAAAAATAACTGATTTATAGGAATATTTATTGTTTAATTTGTGAAAGGATTTTAATCTAAAATGGAACCAGAGGAAATGACATGGAAAATCTCATGCAGGCACCCACAGAAGAACAGAAACTAAGAACTGTGAGACAGATTTCGGGTAAAAGCCTGATTTACAGTAGACAGATTTATCTCCTGACCAAGGAATATCCCAAGAATCTCTTCCCATCCTCAAGCCAATGAACTTACGGCTCAGACTCTGGACTTCTTCCTCTTTCAGCTCTGTGCACACAAGTCCAGCCAGCTCCAAATGCTCAACCGACTTGCCTGTAGCTGGTTATAGCATGCGTTTCCCAAATTGCAGTTCTTCTGTTGTTCCCAAATAAACTCAGTTTCTGGTAATTTGAGCTTACCTTGGTTTACCTCTTTAGTTAGGTTGAGAAATTAAAGAGGATAGAGAAGAAAAAAAAAAGGAAAACCTAAAGATAGTGGTATATAGCACATCCAATAAATATGTAAAAATATATTAAGGAGATGGAAAACAAAACCAATTCACCAACAAAATGGAAAGTTTGTTCCAAAAAGCTGATATGTCAGATTGACCTTTGCAAATAATAAAGAAAAGTTGAGAGAAGCTTAAAAAGTAACATTTGAATGAAAAATAAAGTACAATGACAAAAATATTTTAAGTAAAAGAGAAAACCAAATATGGCAACATGCAAAAGTAAAAAAAATTGAGATGAAATGTCCAAAAACATTCTCATTTCTAAACTTGAAAGAAACACCACACACACACACAAACCTTGAAAGATAAATATTAAGATAGTTACCTTAAAAAAAGTAGTTTACACTATTTAAAAAATTTATTTTGAAATAATTTAGATTTAAAGAAAAATTATAAAACTAATACAGTTAAGTTCCCATATGCCTTTCATTCAGTTTCTCCTAATATTAGCATCTTGCATAATATAATAATTTTATTACAATGAAATCATCCACATGGATATAATATTATAAACTTACCTGAAGACTTACTTGGATTTCCCCTTTTTGGAAATTTTCACTTATGGTATTTTCACTTTTTTCTTTCAGTTCCAGGATCTTAACACTGCCTTTAATTGTATGTTTGCTCAGTCTCCTCCAAGTTATGAAAGTGCTCTGTCTTACTTTGTTTTTCATGACCTTGACACTTTTGAAGAGTTCAAGTACATTATTTTATAGAATGCCCCTAAATTTGGGTTAATCTTATTTTTCTAATGCTTAGACTGTGATTATGTATTTGGAGCAAGAATACCACAGAAATGATTTATCCTTCTGAGTGCTTCAATCCAGGAGTTTCTGATTCTGATATTGATGGTGTGAACTTGATCACTTAATGTGGTGTCTGCTGGGTTTCTCCCCTGGTAATTATTATTTCTCCTTTTGTAATTAATAAAGAGCCTGATTTTTCTCACCATCTTGCCCGTCGATTTTAGCACTCATTTGTAGAACTTGACTACAACAATTCTATGTTGTGTTATTGGTGATTTTTTTATTTCCTTTATTTTTTTCTACACTATTAACTGAAGTTATTCTGTGAGGGAGAGCTGTCCCTTCTCCCTCATTTAATTATTTAAATATTTACTTTTATCAGTACGAACTTATACATACTTTTTTCTGTGGATTTTATTCAATATTATCATTATTTATTTTATTACTTAAATCATTCCAGCTTTGGTAATTAGGAGCTTTTTCAGGTTGGCTCCTATACCTTTTCAGCATTCCCCTTTCCTCTTTTTTTTCCCTTACTTTATTGATGATAATTGACAAATATAATTGTATTTTTTAAGTATATAGAATGATGATTTGATATACATATGTATAGCGGTATGATTACCAAGATCAAGAAAATTAACACATCCATCACCTCACATAGTTAACACCTTATTATTTTGAGTAATTCTTTACTTTCCAGGACTACATCTTACTCCAGGTTCATCTTGTATTTACCCTGTCCCGGACCTGGAATAAACAAATTTTTCCAAGCCATCCTGCCCTTAATTGGAAAATAATATTTAGAAACAAAGACCTGGGCTCCAGATACACTCATAGCTACTAGAGTGTCACTGAATCTAGACCTCAGAAGATAGAGCAAGGACATGTATGTATCTATATCAACTGATGCACACACAGACATTATGTATCTATCTATCTATCTATCTATCTATCTATCTATCTATTATTAACAACATAGTCTTTGAATACTTCTTATTCCATTCCTACATAGGGTTAATGCTAGCCTTTCTCCTTTCCTTATTTCTCTCTGTCTTATCTATCAGTAAGAAATCTGGCTCTCATTACCTACAAAATATTTACTTACTTGTTAGATCCTAGTATATGCAAAACACATTTTCAGGATTCCTATACCCATACTCCTGGAAAAAAAAAAAGATTTATTAACACAAATATAGATTTTATGTACAGTGCTTTTTATTTTCTTCAGTCTTAGATTATTATCTCATCAAAATACTGGTTTCCAAAGTTACTTAGGTTACTTCTTTCCCACCCTCAATATGCGTTTATAAATATGTCATGTATTGCATTCCATTTTGCATTCTTCGTATATCCTGGTTGATATTTTAGAATTTACATATAGTAAAAATCACTCTTTGTGGAGTTCAGTTAGTTTTGACAAATGTATAGAATCTTATCCACCATAGTTTTGCCACAGAAAAGTTTTACCACCCCAAGTATTACCTTCTGCCGTTCATATTAAATCAAGCCCTCCCTCCATCCCGGGCAAGCACTGATCTTTTTTCTGTTCCCATAGCTTTGCTTCTTCCAGAAGGTTATATAAATGGAATCAAACAATCTTTAGTTCTGAGTCTGCTTCTTTCACATAGCAAAATAATTTTAGATTAATTATTTGATGAATAGATAATTCATTCCTTTTTATTGATGAATAATATTTTGTTGTATGGATGTATTAAATTTTATTTATACACAAAATGAAAACGATATGGGTTTTATTCAGGATTTTTTGATTACGAATAGTGTTGTTATAAAAAAGTTTTTGTGTGAACACCAGTTTTCATTTCTCTTGGGAAAATAACCGATAAGTGAGATTGCTAGGCCATATGAAAATGTATGTTTAACTATGTGATAAATTCCCATACCGTTTTCCACAAAATGGCTGTGCCATTTGGTATTCACAGCATCTATATACGACAACAGTGAAGGCGGCCCATAGCCTCATCATCACTTTGTTATTGCCAGAATTTTTTTTTACTTAAACATTCTACTAAGTGTTTACTGGAATATCATTGTGGTTTTAACTTGCATTTACCCAATGACTAATTATTTTGAACATCTTCCACATGTTTTTTGCCATCCCTAGGCCTTCTTTGATGAAGTGTCTATTTAGATAGTTTATTTACTCTTTTTACTTAGGGTGATTGCTTTCTCACTGTTAAGTTTTGTTGTTCTCTATTCTAGATACAAGTAATTTGAAAGAAAGATGATTTGAAAACCGCAGTCTATGGATTATCTTTTCATTCTTTTAACAATGTCTTTCACATAGCAAAGACATATAATATATATGCCTCCGTATCCATATTGCCGTTATCTAAAACAACATTACATGAGGTTTAGAATACCTGGTCTAAATTTCTTTTTACTAAACTTCAGTGAATAAAGACCCAGAAAAAGATTATTGTTATTATTGAGTTGGTGGAAAGGAGCTTTTTGTTTGTTTGTTCGTTTGTTTTTGCAGTACGCGGGCCTCTCACTGTTGTGGCCTCTCCCGTTGTGGAGCACAGGCTCCGGACGCGCAGGCTCAGCGGCCATGGCTCACGGGCCCAGCCGCTCCGCGGCATGTGGGATCTTCCCGGACCGGGGCACGAACCCGTGTCCCCTGCATCGGCAGGCGGACTCTCAACCACTGCGTCACCAGGGAAACCTCAGGAGCTTTTTTTTTTTTTGTAGAAAATAGATGAAAAGATAGATATTAGACTGGAAATCTGCAAACTGCAAGAATATAACTGATGCTTATATAGCCATAAAAATCATGTATATGAGTTACAAGCAGATTTATTTAATCATAATAAACATGTTGACCTCTGTAACAAAAAGCGTTGGAAGTTAAAAGATACGTGACTTCATGGATAACTGTTTTAACATGGACAAGAGCCAAATAACAAATAATAATTTAACATTAATTCAGATATATACCTACTTTTGCAAATGATAGGATGATGGGTCTATGCCATCCCATAATATCTAGTTCCACTGCACAAAGACAAAGCAGAGCTGTACACCCAAAGTTAATATCAAGGTGTCATTTCTCAAATTTTCAGAGAACTTGAAGGATGTCTCAGTTCTGTGAATACAAACCAAAATAGCCTACATTTAGGAAATTTTGAAAGATCTGGGTATTTGAAAATGCATTTTCCTAAAATTTCCAGTAGATGGCATAAATACTCTTATTTTCCAGGTGTTGGCTATCATTAGTAATCATGAGAAGGATGCTGTAGCTCTCCAGACAGAAGGAGGAGGTAGGGGGAATGTTCTCAGATCATGCAGAAAAGACTGATATACCTCTTGATTTGGAAAAAGGCATGGACGTATATACACTACTAAATGTAAAATAGATAGCTAGTGGGAAGCAGCCACATAGCACAGGGATATCAGCTCGGTGCTTTGTGACCACCTAGAGGGCTGGGATGGGGGGGTGGGCGGGAGTCGTAAGAGGGAGGAGATATGGGGATATATGAATATGTATAGCTGATTCACTGTGTTATAAAGCAGAAACTAACACAACATTGTAAAGCAATTATACTCTGATAAAGATGTTAAAAGAAAAAAAAAAACCTTTTGTAAACAGAAATGACTGTCCTGATCTGTTTGTAATTGGTGACTTCAGAGATTTTATCGGAATGGAATTAAGAGTTACTGGTGTTCCCCTAGCATATATCTTAAACAAAATTAATTCTTTTTAAATGCACATATATTTTAAAGAAATAGAATTATGAATACAACATAGTCCCAGTAAACTCATGGAAATTAATTACTGAAGTTTGCAAATAACCATTAATTAAGTAATCTAGCTGATATGGGGATAGAATCCCTGTTTGGCCCAAAGAAGTTGTCCAGATTCACAACAGTTTCTTACATAAGAAACTATAAGCCAGATCATCTAATTTTACCTGTCCTCAACTACTAATGTTTACCTTAGTCATGTAGCTTCTGTCACTCTGCATCATTTAAATGTTCTAATCCCTCTTTAATATTCCTCTAATTCTGACTCTCTCTCATACCATGTTGTCTATTTATCCTAAGAAATGTTTATACTCAATAGATAATAGAGTAACGGTCCCCATGAGGGACACCACTCTCCACGTGCTCATAAAAATGCACACACACACTCACATCTCATTGCATCACTTCTGTATCAGTTAGGGTGCTTCAGACCACACAGTTTTGAGCAAGAAGTAGGTTGTTTCTTCTATAGCAGAAAGTTCAGACAAAGACTCTTCTTGGATTGATTCAATGCCTAATGATGTTCAAGACTAGTGTTTTTATCTTTGTCCACTGTTCCATCCAGTCTGGACGCAACCCCTCTCATGCTCACAGACAGATGTAGCTTCTCCAGACATGGCCACTTCTGGTAATGAAAATTTTCTGAAAAAACCCTCAGGAGATGCCCCTTCACATCTTTGTCTAAGGCTAAATATGGTATGTGAGAATGCCTAAATTGTCAGGAGCTGCTTAAACTAAATAATATGTATCCCCTGGTGAGGGGTGGACCCCTGTGACATGTGATATCCTGGCATGTAAACACAAGTAGGGCATGGAAGGAGAGAAGCATAGCAGTTGGACTGGAAACCACAGATAGCAACTTCTTTTATATTCAGGTCTCAAGTCAAAAAAGGCAACATTAATGAGACCTTCTCTGAGGACCCATATGTATCCCCTTCCCATTCCCATCACTCCTGCCATTGTGCTCTTGTCCCTCACCTGACTACTTCAAGAACATATTTTCTTTCAAAGATCTTCTTATTGTTTCCCTATCCTTCCCCTTCCCCTACTATAAAGTCAGCCCCTTCAGAGCAGAAATGTTGTCTGTCTGTTCATCACCATTCCTCCAATTCCTGGAACAGTTTCTCCTGTACACTAGATTTAGTTATTTGAGAAATAATGGTTGGATGTAAATATTAATAGAAGCATCCTGATGTTTACTGGCTCCTTGTTTTAACAGTATAGAGGAAGTTAATTAGGAAATATCTTTTTCTCCTGGACATGATTCTGGCATGAGACGAAAATGCTTATGGAATTTAATAAGCACCAGAGAACATCAGAACTGGAAGGAGGAGCTGGGAGGTGGTGGTTGACTATAGAATTAATATCCATTAGGAGGATAGAGTGGGCTGGACCACAGCTTAATAAACAGGAAGATTGGACCCTTAGCTAAGGAAAAAGTACACCCGGAAATGATGGGGGTTTGAGTTTTAGTTGAAAAAGCACTTTTCTGTGTAGTTGTTTCTAGTGTTGTTACTTAGTAGCTGTGTTTTGTTAGGCACATTACAGATTTTCTGAAAACCTTAGTAGCATCATCTCTAAACTATGGTTGCACGATTTGCAGGATCTATTGGAAAGAACACAGGAGTTGAGGTCAAATATCTCAGTTGGAATACTGACTCCAGCAGTAAGGACTTTTGTTTGTTTGTTTGTTTCTTCCTCTTTAACCACACATAAGTTTCTTGACTTCTCTGAAACTTGGCTTTTTTAAGTGTTAAGTAGATATTTAGAATACCATATAATTCAGTTGACTCTGTTCCAGCTAGTTGTAGCATTTTCCTATGTGGATCCAATTTTCTCAAAATTTTAAAAGTTGGCAACTAATTCGTTACACACACACACATATACACACACACATCAGCAGTGTGCCAATGGGGGAAATTAAAAAGAAAAAAAAAATATCTGGGATTTTTCTAGCCCATAGCTTTCTCATTCCAGCCGGGCTGCTAAGATGCTCAAGAGACCATCCATTAGTGAGGAAAATGGAAAAATCATAAATATTTGTAGAATGAATACAATGGAAATTGGTGAATGAACTTGTAAAAGAAAATATGGCTATTAAAACTTAATCCAAGTTTAGTTCTGTAAATAAGTTGTAGCAGTGAACTAAAGTGAAAATTTCAGACCTCTTTTGGTCAGCAGTGTTTGAAGATAGGTGATGTTCTGGAGGTTTATAGTTGACCAATGCCATTTCTCACCCATATAGGCAAAAACAGTGATTACACAAATGATGAAGTTAACCCAGCAAAATACTAGGGAAAACAATTTTATATATGGTCTGTTGGCTGTTTGCTGAAAAATATAGCTAATTGGTTTTCATCAGACTCATTATAAACTTAATAAGAAAACATAAAATGGTTTCTTGGTTTATGTGATTGTGATGTTAGTAAACAATGAACACACTGTAAGCACAGTCTACACAGATGACAGAAAAGTATTTAAAATGGTTTTTCATAATACCCTGGTTAAAATTAAGAAAATGGGTTATTTTTAAAGAAAATTAGGTGGATTAGTCACTGCTGGTTTAATGTTTTACTGTTTGATCAATGAAGAGATTAAAGGAACCTCAAGAGAGATCTCGTCGAAGGCTTTGTGTCAAGTGAGAGCTTTGACCTTTGTTTCCTTAATGTTTTCATAAAAGAAGATTTAAAAAAATGTTTCTCATATTTGAGTTATGTAACATTATTTTTACATATAAGAATAAGATTGAATGGAACTTCAGGATCTAAAGAAATGGAATAAATCTAATGACCAAAGACAAGATTCAAGCAATGCTTTTCTAGAAATCAATTGCTTACATGTAGGAAGAGAGATGGTGAGAGATGGCCTAGTATCAGCCTATGATGAACTGCCTTCTGCATTTACTGTATGATTACCCTCCAAGCTGTGAAGTGGCTAGGAAAAAAAAGAGAGATATTATTCTGTACCCATTAAGAATAAAATCTAAGAGGTAATGGTTGAGTTCTACTCTGTTCATATCACAGCATACATGGAAATTTTAAAAAGTGATAAAGATCATCTAGATCATTTGACAGCCAGGTTATTTTGTAGATAACACAATTAGTATTCCTTTCACAGATGGCCTCACAAATGGATATCTCATCCCACTGGCTCTCCTTAAAATGGGACATATTCCCTCCTCCACCAAAGGGTAAGATTTATGTTGCCTCCCGTTGACCTTTGTAAGTGCCTTGACTGATAGTGTGAGGTGAAATGATGTTTTATGACTTCGGAGACTGGATCACAAAGAGTGATATGTCTTCTACTTCTCTCTGTCTCTTTCTCTGTCTCTCTGCCTGCCAGCCCCCCAAATGTGTGGATGTAGCAAGAAGATCACCGTCTGCAAGCCAAGAAGAGAGCCCTCACTGGGAACCAAGTTGTTTGGCACCTTGATCTTGGACTTCCCAGCCTTCAGAACTATAACTAAATGTCTGCTGTTTAAGCCACCCAGGCTATGGCATTTTTTATAGCAGCCTGAGCAGACTAAGACAGAGGTTAAAGTTATTTGAATGTCTATCACATGTGAAATACCCTAGTTTAATTGTTATAACAAGCCTATAACATAAATGTTATTGCAACCTTTTCACATAGGAAGAAAATAAAATTCATAAAGATTAATCCATTGACCTTGTAGCTGCCAAATGGTATAGATAAAATGTAAATCTAGGTCAAAACTCCAAATTCAATTTTTTTTTTTTTCTATATGAGCTGCCCCTAGGCACTTTAAAACATTTCTTTAGGATATAGACCTGTGGCTTTCCTCTGCTGGTTCATAGGTAGAAAGTTGCAAGAGCCAATTACTTCCACCCAAACAATGAAAACAATCCAGATAAGTGACAAATCAGAGAGTTTTAAACTTAACAGAGATATGAGAACCCAAAGAAATCGAAATGAAGCAAACTCCAGGAAAGAAGGAGACACTTACCACCACTGCTTTCATCCCAGGCAGGACTGAAGAAGGAGGAGGAATCTTTCCCAGATGGAGACTAGGGGAAACTAGACAAATGTTTACAGAACAATGAATAGCTACTATGTCAGGTCAGAATTCCAAAGTACCAAGCTACAAAGCAAGGGCACCAAACCACCAACTTTTTCCCATGGGTTTTCCCTGAGGTCTGGAGGGAGTGAGCCAAACCTTGGGACTGGGGAAAATGGTTGAGATGGAGTCTCCTTGAGCAGTGCAGGAGGAGATTGTATGCAAGGCCATCACCTTCAGAAAGTATGGGGGAAGGCAGGGTACAATGTAAAAACAAAGAAAAGGAAAGGTGGTGACCTCCAGAGCGAGCCTGTGAGCGGCAGAGGGAGAAGATGGAGGGGGCAAGACATAAAAAAATAAGTAATAAAAAGAAAAGAAAGACAAGTCCCATGAGAGAGGAATCAGAATTCAGAGGAGATTAATCTACAGGAGAAAAACCATTCAAAGATTTTATAGAGAAGTGTTCATGTAGGTAAAGGGGAAGTCAGCAGATTATAAGAACTGAAAGCAGATTTATACAGTTTATAAATCTACTCCTTCCCTGCAGTGTGACTGCAGGGAAGGAGTATATTTACTAAGTATATCTAGACTGGTAACTGCATTATCTTGGTATGAAGCCCAACACCACCCCTTAGTTCTATAACATGAATTTGCCAATGTAACTCAACTTCTCTGCTTCAGGGTCTTCATCTGTAAAATGGGAACAATGGGAGGGTCTCTCTTATAGAGTCATTGTGACAATTACATGGTTCAGTTCACAGGAAACAATTAGAACAGTACCTGGGACACAGTGAACTAGAAATTTACTAAGATTGGTGGAGGGAAGACATCAAGGTACTTATATTGCCTCACCTATAAATTTCTTTCTACAACCATGCAGCCTTTGTTCTTCACATCCAGTATCCTCTCTCTGACCACCAGGCTTTCACACATGGCCTGGTGAAGTTCTCTTCTCCTGATAGTCTTTCTAACCCTACTCTTCTCTGGCTAGTAGGGCCAGGTTAATGAGTCACACAGGACCACATAATTGGTTCAATGCTCTGCTGTTGCTTTCTTGAAATCCACAATGATTTTTGAATAAGGGGATTCACATTTTCATTTTACACTGGGACTCACAAATTATCTAGCTGCTTCTGTTGGCTAGCTCCATCCTAAGTCTTGGCTTAGAAGCCACACCACCCAGGTAGACTTTTCTGGAACATGGGAAATTGCCACCACTCTATTTCCTTTTATTACTTTTTAGTTCTCCTATTATATTATTATGGAACTCTAGAATATTTATCTCTGTGAGATATTGAAAGCTACAGAAAGTCAGGGGTATTGTCAATCTTGCTGAATATTTTTCTTTTCACCAGCATCTTCGATAGGCCATGGCAATATGTACTCAACAACTATGTGCTGAGGGAATGAATGAACAAAATGTTTGCCATGAAAATAGGGAAATTTCTGCAAACCACTGCCCCATGACCCTATACTACATGAAATTCATACAAATTTCCCCAGAAGGGATAAATCCATGACAAATAAAAGAGTAGAAGGCAAGGGATACAATTCCCATTGAGAAGTAATGGATTTCTCCCAAACTGAGTGCAGAGACTGGCAGTAAGTTGCCAACTGTGAAAGGAAAGAGTCAGTTATTTGAACATTTGACTCAGAAGTTGTAATATTTACTAAAAGAGGCTGAAAGTGCTACCAGGTAGGTACTAATTACTGGTAATTACTGACACTCTTAGAAAATGCATAGAGATGAACACAGAGAGAGAGACAATGATTGTAAGCAGGTTCTCCAAGAACACTCCCCCCAAGGGGGGTTCAAAAAGGTCCGTTGAGCAGGTACAGGCCCATGTAATGTTCCACATTGGTGGTTTAGGAGGAAGTCTACAGTTATTACAGTTTTTCTCTAGGTTGAAGAAATATACTGTGAGCAAATTTTCTTCTGTCCATGAGATTATTATGATTTGTTGTTGTCATTTTGTTTTCCAAACTAGCCAGTAATTTTGAGCTGCTCTAAGATGAGAAGCTTTTATGATCACTTATTTATCCTCTGTGAATTAAAAAGTAAAATGTTTGTAGAGTGTTTTGGTAAAATAAACCTTAAAGCATTATTTAATAGTTAAAGAATGCTGAGCCCTGAGTCAATATCACATGTGGGCTCTCATTCAATTTCTACTAACTCCCTGGGTTACTTTTGGCAATTCATTTAACCTTCCTACTCTTCAGTTTCTTTAAAATGAGAAAGCTTGGATGATTTCTACGTTTCCTTTCAGCTCTACAGTGCCTAAGAGAGGGGGGGGGAAAGAACAAATCCTTTGGAGGTATAGGTAGTCAAAATTAGTTTGAGATGTTGTTTACAAGGAAGGGACAGAAAAGAAATAAAGTCAAAAGAACAGAATCTACTGGAGAGGGTGTGGAGAAAAGGGAACCCTCTTGCACTGTTGGTGGGAATGTAAATTGATACAGCCACTATGGAGAACAGTATGGAGCTTCCTTAAAAATCTAAAAATAGAACTACCATATTACCCAGAAATCCCACTACTGGGCATATACCCTGAGAAAACCATAATTCAAAAGGAGTCATATACCACAATATTCATTGTAGCTCTATTTACAGTAGCCAGGTCATGGAAGCAACCTAGGTGTCCATCAACAGATAAATGGATAAGGAAGATGTGGCACATACAAAATGGAATATTACTCAGCCATAAAAAGAAATGAAACTGAGTTATTTGTAGTGAGGTGGATGGACCTCGAGTCTGTCATACAGAGTGAAGTAAGTCAGAAAGAGAAAAACAAATACCGTATGGTAACACATATATGTGGAATTTAAAAAAAAAATGGTAATGAAGAACCTAGGGGCAAGATGGGAATAATGACACAGACCTACTAGAGAATGGACTTGAGGATACGGGGAGGGGGAAGGGTAAGCTGGGACAAAGTGAGAGAGTGGAATGGACATATATACACTACCAAACGTAAAATAGATAGCTAGTGGGAAGCAGCCATATAGCACAGGGAGATCAGCTCAGTGCTTTGTGACCACCTAGAGGGGTGGGTTAGGGAGGGTGGGAGGGAGAGAGATGCAAGAGGGAAGAGATATGGGGACATATGTATATGTATAACTGATTCACTTTGTTATAAAGCAGAAACTAATACACCATTGTACAACAATTATACTCCAATAAAGAGTTTTAAAATAAAACAAAAAAGAACAGAATCTGCACACATTGGAAACCGTATAAATTGCACAAAAATTTTCCCAGGACAGTAAGTTTTATGTAGAGGTACGACTGTTAGTAAGAACATAGTCTAGATGGGGATGCATACTTGGATGAGGACATTCCAGTAAAAAATCTACACTCAACAAAACATAATAAAACAAAACAATCCAAAGAAACCCAAACAGCAGGAGGAATTAGAGGCAGGCTCTCACATCGAGGTGGGAGTGTATGGCGTGAGTGTGGACCAACAGGAAAGTTTACAAGGAAAAAGAGGCACCTCTGACTTTTTTATGAATCTCAAGGTTTGACTGGTAATGTTTCCTTCACTTAATGAATAGGCGTTTCTTTCAGAAGTCTTCCTGAATGTTTTGTCACACTCTTAACAATTATTTTTGTCCAGAAAATACCTTCAGTGTTTTTTGTAAAGCTGCCAGTTTTGGAAAATGTGCCTAGAGAGAGCAAATCCATCTCTTTTTGCCACCTCCCTACCCCTGTGCTTTTGAGAGGAGGGTTTAATAATAACTGCTGAGGAGCATGGTGACAAGATTAAGGTGGCTTGACATGAGTAATGGGAAGGTTCTGCAGCATGTGCACAAGACATCATAAGAATTTTGATATGAGTCAGGAAGAGAAATATTAATAAATATGTTTTATTCTCCTCAATGATTTGGGGTGAGGGATATTATATATTTTTCAAGATTATTATTCTCATAAAACAGATGGCTAGAGATATAGCTAGAGCTTTCTTTTTTCTGGAAAGTGTTATAGGGAACATGTGGCTAGAGGTTTGTGTGTTTCATGGAACAGGATTTGATATTCCAGATTTGATATGTAACATCAGAGAGAGAACCTCTTGGGAAAGTGGACAGTGTTTCCTATAAAGATCAGGATAGAACTGTTTAAAGTATTTTTTGGTCTGATCAAAAAGGGTTTGCACCCAAGACTAGGGGGCTAAAGAGAAATGCAAGATGTTACAATTGGAAAATCAGATACTCTCACTGTGAAATAGAAGCTACCAGGTCTTCTGAAGGCTAAGATCAGATCTAGCCCAGAGTCCCTTCTACCCATTTCTATTGGCTACAGCAAGTCACAAGCCCGGTTCAGACTAAATTCCCATTTTTTAGACAAGAAATGTATATTTTTTGGAAAAAATAATATTGTACTAAAATTCATATTGATAGTAAGTGCTGTAGCACAAATTTGTCTGATTCCATATTTCATTTCATCTCAGCATGCTGCCTTTAAGTTCATCAAAACATTCAATAAGAAATTCTATAATATTATTGGAAGTACGATGAAAATGCAAGTTGGACAAATTACACAATTATTCAATACATGTGGGCAATTTACAGTTGTCATAACTCAGAGATTTAGAAACAAATTTTTGTCCTGTTTTATTCAACCCTTTTATCAATGACTTTATTTAATGTTTTATTAATTACATGAAGTCAGTAGAAGTCTCAGTAAATGAAGCTAGATTGTCAAATGCATTTTATATTCCAGCACATAAGCTATCTTTGAAATTGTTAGCTAAGCTTTTGGAAAAAGAGCCAAAATGGAGGATGTAAATCAAACAATAACACAGTTCATACAGTTTTAATATATTTCCTGTTAATGTAGTACATGGTGACAGGGAATACTGCAGAAGTTCTTTATTTCTTTACTTCTATATAATTTCTCTCCTTTCCATCTCTGTAAATCTGATTGGGAACATAATCATCAGGATTATATAATTTGTAATTGTTTATTTGAGGGATTTTTTTCAGATATAATTGAGGAGATTTTCCCCAAAGTTTGTATTTTTCCAAACATATCCTGTAACTGCTGAGTTGTTGAGAAATAGACACAGTGACCTCAGATTCACTACCTTCAGTTTCTAAAAGTAAATTGTAAATTGTCATGATTTGGCTTTATCAAGTAGGCTTAGTCTTACACATAGAATGCACCACAATTTGGTGTTTTTCTCTCCTTCCAGAAAGGCAATTGAATAAATACAGTAGAAGCATCAGAGGGCATAAATAGAGGAGCATAATCAGAATGATAGAAGACAGCAGCAGGTGACAGAGAGCAGTTCAGGTGGTACTGCAGGACCAACTATATTCAGTTTGCAACCAAGCAGAACCCTATGGGGACTTCCCAGGACAGACCCACACATCCTATGCCTGACTCTTATTTGTAGAAAAACTGTAGCCTCCTAGACCCTCCCTGAGTTCCAAAGAATACATTTAATCAGAGAAGTGAGAAAATGCAGAAGCAAAGGAAAATAGTCAAGCAAGACAAAATAATAATCAAGGACCTTTAGTTCCTCCTCAAGGTCTATAGATGATATTCTGAGCCAAATCCTTTGAACTGTTTTACAGATGCTGAAACCCCTACCAGGTGGAAGAAGTTAACTGCATGTGGGTCACAAGTAAGTAGTACCTAGACCAGTTGGAACCAGAAGGTTGATGTTGACTCCTGATTACCTACCTCACCACCAACCAATCAGAATAAAGTTCACAAGCTGATCACACACCCAACAACCCCCCTCTCTCACCCTGTTTTTAAAAACTTTTCCCTGAAAGCCATCAGGGAGTTCAGGTCTTCTGAGCAATAATTGCCTGGACTCCTTGTTTGGCACCTGCAATAAACATTGCACTTTCCTTCACCACAGCCCAAAGTCAGTACATTGGCTTTACTGCACATGGGCCAGGGGACCCGAATTTTGTTAGGTAACAAGTTGGGCACAGATGCTGGAAAAGACAAAAGAGGAAGAAGCTTTTCCTTAATGGTGAACCAGCATCAAAGACTCTCCAGACTGGGAGTGAGCAAGAAGTGGGGAGTGAAAATGTTGCCTGTGTAAAATCTGCTCCAGCTCAGGTCCATGTCCCAACTCAGGCAGCAATAGTTCCCCCAGGACAAAACTAGATAATCCATCACAAATTCTCCAGACACTGAAAAATCTTTCTGGGAAAGCTTAAGATGCTTGGAAGACATTTTGTAAGTACTTTCAATCTGAAGCATGAGTCACTTTTACACTAGAGAATTTTTATATAGTTATTTGATTATTGTTTTCTGTCTTCCCTCTTTGTTCTCCCTTTCTGGAATTAATTTTAAACAAATATTG
This sequence comes from Phocoena sinus, assembly GCF_008692025.1. NCBI lineage: Eukaryota > Metazoa > Chordata > Mammalia > Artiodactyla > Phocoenidae > Phocoena > Phocoena sinus. The sequence continues at coordinate 158,596,135 of NC_045765.1, forward strand.
CAACTTCTGGATACATCCTCTAGCCTCTCTCCCTCTCCCTTGTCCTCTCACTCTCCCTTTTTCTTATGTGTTTTCTTTTTGAATTTGCTTGCATTCCCTTTTTTAAAATTGATTTCTAGGCAAATCACTCTACTCCACCTTCATGATGATTAATCTGAGAGTTGGCAGGGATCTGGCTCTCAGTGCAAAGATGCTCCTTGTTTACTCTGGCAGGAAATTACCTGGTGCCTTCTATTTCTCTGTCTGGACTCAAATTCTAATGTTGTAAGTAGCAGGTGATGTGCATCAATTATAAACCTGTTTATGGCTTTACTTAGGACAGACACTGGTGCTTGGCTTCTTGGAACTGGACTCTGGAATAGCCATTCTGCAATCTTGTGTCATAATCCCTCTACCTAGCCCATGGGATACTTTATCCTAGGTCATGCTGTATCTGACTTAAGGGTTTTCCTGTATACATACACAAATATTTGTCAGCAATCAAATTTATTTTTTCTATATTTTAGACATCTTCTTGTTTCACGTCCATTAATGATAGCCATAGATGTTTCCTAGTAGTTATGGATTATCTCTTATTCTTATAGTTCTTTCATCTTAATTGGATTTTGGTAGTGAAGAAAGATATACTCATCAGCTTTTCTGAACCTGAATCCAAAATCCATTTCTAAAATTTACACTCAAATGCCTCTACTTTAATGGGAAATCAATCAAAGTGATAATGATGGGGGAAAAAAAAACAAATCTACTGATGGATATGAGAATTATGATAGACATGCTCTTGGTTTTTGACTAGAGGATTGGACTATATGTCGAATGGAAAACGAACATTAGCTTACACCATTGTAGCTCAATACTAGGGCCTTAAGGGAAGTAAAAAAATAATATCATCACATCACAACATCCCCTATCATGCCAGAAAGTCATATGATGATTCTTTTCCACTTTTCAACATGTAAATCAATTTACATGAGATTTAAAAAAATCCATTTTACAATTAATTATGGATTATAGAATTTCAAAATAGAGTGAGGGGTTAATGTCTTACTTTTATCTTTTCAAACTAAGTTATTTATCAGATTATTTCCTTATAAATCATGCTAACCCAATGCTACTCTTTAATGTTCCTCTCTTTTTCTTAATACTGGGATATTGTGGACTCTCTATCTCATTGCTTTCCACTGTCGGCCAAACTACTAGTGTTTTACTTCAGAAAGTTGACGTGAACTGGATGCAGAGTTTTAAATTATTTTTGGTAAAAGCCAAATATCTTTTATCAATAAAAATTTCCAAAAATCATGTTTTCAAGTCTTTGGACTTTGTTTTTGCATGTTCCTGCTAGATTATTTTTAACTGGAATTCTAAGAGTGGATACATTCTGAATATAATACTCATAACTACCTCTACTTTCAGCATTCCGTATTTTACTTCTTCATCTTCCAACATAGTGATAATTCTGGTACTATTTTCAAATTTATAATCTCATCTATATTTTTATTGGTGTTCGATATTCATGATGCTGCTATTTTATCTCCTCCACTGCTCCTTTCTCACACTAACGAAGGGAACATCCAGAGAAGGCACAATAGTATTATCCAGACCCAAAGATGTCATTCTAAACCACAGGATTATCACCCTTAAAACACTTACAACTCTGCCCACTGAGCCAGTTCTCTCAGGTTATAACTTTTTGGTGACCTTAATAATAAAAAAAAAGCTTTTACACTTTTATTACCCAATACACTAAGGAGTCTTATACTATTGTCACTTTGTTCCAAATGTAAACCATCTTTTCTTTACTGGCTCACAATAGACAGTGTGGTATTCCATAACGCCTTCTGCTCTCAGACTCTGCACTCATGGTAATTATCTTTGCCAACAATTTCATTTTCTGCATTTTCCCTTGTGTAATTTCCTAGCAATTGTGTGTGGTTGGTTGCTCTATCCAAATGGCTTTCAAGCTGAACACATGCTTCAAATTCACTTAAGCACTTAGGCAGCATGGGAATTATCTATTACTTGGGGTACTCTCACAAACCACATTTCTATTAGTGAGATAACCATGTCCTTCCTAATCAGAGGGGAAAAAATAGTGTAAGGTCACTATGTGTGTGAGTTCAAAACAAATAGCATTTGAAGTCTGCAAATATATCAATGTATCCTGAACATATAAATCATTCAGTTTCTGCCAATGTAGTCAGAGCTGTAAAAATTGAATTAAGGTCTCTCTAATTTAGATATATTTATTTCACTTTGATCTTCATGCATCTCTCCCATTTCCCTTTCTCATTTTATTTATTTATTTTTGGCCAGCACATAGGATATGTACATTTTAGTGAGATTTTTAAAAGTGTCATATAATTGCTATAATGTCCAAAATTATAGATGTCAAGTTATCAGGCAGGGAAGCTATTCCATATGTAAAAATTGCCCCTAAAATTGACATGTATTATTCATGTTTTACTACTTCTGAGGCAAAGAATGAAAAAATAGGATGATAAAGACATGCTAAAATAAGCTTGCATTTCCATTTAAAAACATTATCTGTTGAACAAATATATGGAGGAAAGGCAGAGGGCAGAAGATTTAAAGAAACATTCATTGATCATCTTCAATATAAAAGAAACATTTTTATTCTCACAAAAAAAAAGAAGAATTTAGCATTATGTACATCTAGAGATCCACTATCCAGTTTTAACAACCGATTACATTTCTCTCTCTCCCTCTCTCTCTCTTTTTCTCTGCCTTCCCCTCCCCTCTCTCTCCAGCATTCTAGTTGAGTTTTTATTTTGAATAATGCTATTTTATCTTATATTTATTCCATTAACCATAAAATTTAAATTTTTGTCATGGTATTATTCTTTTATAGATGGGTACAGACTATTTTATTCTACTGAATGGATATTAATTTATTTTTCTCTTTTTTATTGCTGTATATTTATGTTTACAGAGGAGATTTCTAGTTATGCCTGAATATCCTTCCCTCATTTTCCACAATCAAAAAAATGTAGCTGCATATGCTTATAGCCCCTCCCTGATTCCTGTGAGATGAATGTGGACTTGACTGTGTAACTGTACACAACCCTCCAGAGATGGCAGCATGATAGGCATTTTAGACAGAACTTGAAACTCTGGCAAATTTAGAGGCAGAGTAATTACATGAGGACTAAATTCCCCAGCTTAGATCTTTTTAAAGAAACCTCTATCGAGTCATAAGACATTAATCCAATCTAAAGTGGATGATAGTTTGGAGGGTCCAGCTTCTTCTCTTGCCCTTGTTTCTACAGACAGCTCTGTACCACTGGGCTTATAATGCAGTCAGTAATTCTCACATAAAACAAGTGACTCACCTTTGCTTTCTGATGGTCCAGGACATTTGCTTTCTACTATCAGTCGTGGGAACCTCTCATATGATCTGTCTCTTTATACTCACCTCTCTCTCTGACTAGGAAGAACAGATATTCCTCTGTAAGGATCCAACCCTTTCACAGAGGATTTTTCAGTCTGAAAAGGAGCAATGAAAATTAAACAGAGCATCCTGAGCTGTTGGGTAGTAGAGGTTTTTTTTTTTTTTTTTCATGGAGCTCCAGGACTTGGGTTTGATCAGGTTCAAGTACAGACTCTACATTTGAAACAATCGTCCTTTTCAACACTCAGAGAGTATGGCTTTGCCTAGCTAAGCTACAAGACTAGTACTGATATTATCCTTGGAAGGCGCCAAGGCTTCTCTTCTTCTATTCCACTTAACCACTTCCCCTTCCCCAGTCCATTGGCAATGCCATTATATTTTTGGACCTCATTTGTGGACATGTTCAGATTCTTTCCAGTGTCCTTCTATGACTCTGTAAGAACTGTAGCTGGATACCTGTTTAGGTGACCTTAGGAATTTTATAAAAATAAAAGAAATTTATCTTTCCCTCCCCGAAAGAGAAACTTCAGAGATGCACCAGTGTTAACCTGTCACACCCCTGGACCAGATTATATATCCTCTTAAAGCAGTATCTAGGACTGTATCTCACAAATATTACCTAGGTGTGCAAAAATGTTTTTTAGGGTTTCCCTGGTGGCGCAGTGGTTGAGAGTCCGCCTGCCGATGCAGGGGACACGGGTTCATTCCCCGGTCCGGGAAGATCTCACATGCCGTGGAGCGGCTGGGCCCGTGAGCCATGGCCGCTGAGCCTGCGCGTCTGGAGCTTGTGCTCCGCAAAGGGAGAGGTCACAACAGTGAGAGGTCCGTGTACCGCAAAAAAAAAGTTATTTAATTTCTTCTTAAACTAAACATAACTTGTGATTCTGAGTTAACAACTTGATCTGAGTTAAACCATATAAATAAGTGCAGTCCAGATATACCAGGTTCTCTCTGCCTAATCCTGTCTATGGGGGAACGTGGCTAAAATTCCCATTAGTATCTACTGTCCTCTTATCCCTTAAGAAATAGGACTCAGGAGTTTACTTGGTATGTCAACTGTCTATCTAGAAATTTCATTTCATAGCCTCTTTGTAGCTGAGATTGCATAAAGGTAGACAGGCATTTGAATAAGCTTTGGCTTCATGAGCTAAAGTGACATGTGTGATTCCTGGGCCATCTACTTTCAGAGAAGTTCTAAATTGACATCAATCCACAATACAAGCCACATCCCCTTCATAGTGAATTTCACTTTTCTCCTCCACAGGCCTCTTGTTGGGACACTGGCTTCTTCTTCCCTTTCTGCAGACCGTTCATAAAGCTGTTCTCACCATCTCCTCTGTAGGAAAACACTGCTACATTTTTCTCAGGTCTTATCATGAAATACTTCACATTGCTCCATGCTTTCAAAATTTTGCCAGAGAAAAGTAAGATCCTCTATTGAAGACCCCTGCCTTCAAAAACAGTCATCTCATGTTTCTTAAAATATTTGTCCTCCCTAAAATTTGTCCTGAGAGGGTTTACAGGGCAAAGATGCAACCCTACTCCCTCTTGTTCTTATGCTAAAACTATCTGTCCCCCCATCTTGGAGCTTGTTGAAAAGACATTTAATATAAGGCTGGTAGGAGCAGAATGACAGGACAACAAGGATGTCATTACATTAGAGTTACATATATTCCCTAATGTTTTTAAACTCGCATTTCATACAGTGTCTTTGGCCTAGCATTTCAGAATGTCATTTTTCCCCCAGAAGTCCATATATGGGGTGGTTTTGAGGGAACAAAAGTGGCTTTTGATTTCTTAAGTTGTTAGACTGCCACAAATCATTCCATCATGCCACATAGAAAGACTATGATGGGATACATGAAAAAGGAAAGGAAAAAGGGATATGATTAATATGTAATGCTCCTACTGTATCTCCAACTACCAGATAAAGAAAACCAGGGTTTTGATCATTTGCTTCCTATCATTTTCCTCTGTGCACCTCTTCCTCTCTCCCCTACCTCCAAATGTGAACGCTGCCTGAGTGTGCATTCTCTTTTCTGCTGCAGAAAAGCAAAATCAGCAGATAGAGAAGTCCATAAGGGAAAAAGACTAGAGAGAAAGGGAAAGCACTTGATGAAAGAAGCTATATCTATTTTGTAACAAGGAGTTGACAGGGGAGATGTAAAAGAAAAAGAGAGAACCTGCTTGAGTTGGGAATGGAGAAAAACCTTTTTTAGAGTTGGAAAATGAGAGGCTTCTGAACATTGTAGATATGATAACATTTGAGAAAAAAGAAAAAAAAGAATATGAGAAGAGTTTCTGGGATAGTTATTCATTTATCTTTTAAACTTATTCTGAACAATGAAAGGTAAAGGTAACAATTATTATTCTTTTTTATTTTGGAGTACTTCAATGGACATCAAAACAAGGACTGGGAATTATGTGTCTGGCATTCATATGGACCGCTTGAAGATTTCCACATGGGATTTGCATATAAAGACACAACACTCAGCGATGGTTTCTCAGATCAAGGTCACCGTCTTAAACTTGTTACCTTCAAATATATCTAGATTCTCATCACTTGTTACCATCTTTTCTAGTTCCCATTCCACCCTCAGTCAAGCTTTATAACCCCTCTCCTAGAATATTGCTATGGATTTCTAACTAGTCTCTGCTTTACATTGCTTCTGCCTTTGCTTTCCTAAGTGTATTCTCCCTAAAACTGATAATCCTTTTTTTTTAAATATATCAACCAAATCATGGTATTAATCTGCACAAAACTCTATAGTAGCTTCCCATATCACTCAAAATAGAATCCAAAATCCTTGTAAGGGCCTGTGAGACTCTGTGGGATTTGCACGTTGACATCTATGACTTTTTTCCTACACTCAACCCTCACATACTCCTCTTCATGCATACTGGATATTTCACTGTTTTACTGTTCTTCAGGAATGCACTAGCCTCAGGGAATTTTGGATTACTATTTCCTCTGTTTGAAATTTTCATTCACTGTGCATCCGGGGAACAACAAATCTCATTCTTTCATGTTTTTCAAGTCTCTGTTTAAATGTAAAACTCTCCTGGAGATCTGTTCTGCCTCCCTACTTAAAATAAAGAGTTTTCTTTCTCCCTGTGCTTTTAATTCTGCATATCCAATTTTATTTATTTTTCTTCATAACACTTATTGTTCTCTGACATATTATGCAGAGGTTTGTTTATTTTCTTGTTTTTTTATCTCCCACAATTGCAATGTAAGATTTATGAGTTTTGCTCTCTACTAAATCTCCTGTGTCCCCAAAATGCCTGGCACCCAATAAATATTTGTTGAGAGAGTGAATGAATAAATGCCATACACTGAGAAAAGAGTGCAAAGTAGTGAGGGAGTGATACAGTTTGAGCCACATAGCATTAAGAGAATATTACATAGTCTATGAATGAATTCTGGGGATATGGTGGCAAGAGTGGCATAGTTTCTGAAACCCCTTAATCCTCCAATAAAAATAAGCAGAGCAAGTAGGATATCAATATTAAAAACCCAAAGATGATATCTAAAATAAAATTTGGTGGCAGCATATGGGTAGGTAAGAGCAAAGCAAGGCAGCTAAAAGACCCATGTGTTGTGAGTCTACGTGTACTAGGAAGCAGGGAAATGCAAAGACATATCTGATGGACAAGAGAAGAGAAGTCCTCTTCTAGTGAGCAGACATCTCTGAGAACAGGAGCTGAAAATAAGAGGGGTTTCTGGAGAATCCAGTTGGCAAATAAAATGCAAGGGAATCTTAGCAAATTCTGAAAGCAGTCTGAGTTCCAGGTATTTTTAGAAACTAGTAATCTTTCTTCCAGAATAAAGCCTAATTTAAAGGAAAAATGATATGTAAAATATCCAGGCCAAAAAGAACAGAAGATACAGATAAAAGTGAGGGAAGAAACGGATAAGGCAGATATCAGAAAGTAACAAGTATTGTTTTCCCCTTTTTTGATCACTTAATGAAAACAATACAAGAGAGTTCTAGAGCACTAGAAATGGAAAAGTTATCTTTCCCCTGTCCTCCCTTCTAATGGTACAGAAAAATTTATTTCATTAAAACCCATAACAAAAGTGACTGCAATCAAATTCTATAGACAGATATTAAGCAAAATAAAGTATATATAGAGAATGAAACACTTTAAAAAGATGAAACCACAAAATAAAATTATGACCTAAATTTCAAAATCAGTTAAATGCATTAAAAATAGAAACTATGAAAGAATAATGTAAATCAGATATTTTTAAAAACTCAAAATGAGGAAGTTGATCTAAAGAATGAGTTGAGAAGAGGGGAAACAAAACTCAGAAAAACATTAAAAAGAAAAAAAATTGAGAAATCAAGGCAAAAATTAGAAAAAGCACAAGAGAAAATATGGATATTGTTGTAGTTATATAAGATAGAAATAATCATTTTTGAAATTTAAAAATAAATGAAGGGAGAAATACAAGTGAATTCGAGACAAAGTAATAAATATAGAAGGTAGAAAAAAGGGCCAACATACATTAACTAGCAGTCCAAAGAGATAAAACAATGGAATGGACTCATACTAAAAACTATTATTCAATACAATATTCATAAAATAATAAAAATAACTAAATAGTTAAAAGATAGATCATATGCCTAAGATAATTTTGAAATGTATTTTAGTAAAACTATTAGATTTTTTTTAGAAAAATCAATTTTATATACAAATAAATGGAGACACATTCCATTTACATGTATAGGAAGACTCAATATTGTCAAGATGTCAGTTTTGCCCAAATTAGTCTACAAATTTAACACAATTCCAAATAAAATCCCAGCAAGTTATTTTGTGAGTGTCAACAAAGTGCTTTTAAAGTTTACATGGAGAGGCAAAAGACCCACAATAGTTAAGTCAATATTCAAGGAGAAGAATAAAGTGGGAGGATTGATATTATAAAGCTATAATAGTCAAGACACTGTGGTATTGGTGAAAGAATAGACAAGTGGATCTATGGAACAGAATAGTGTCCAAAAATAGACCCACACAAATATAGTCAACTGATCTTTGATGAAGGAGCAAAGGCAGTTCAATGGAAAAAACAGTGCCTTTTCAACAAGTGGTGCTGGATAACTAGACATGCACATGCAAAAAAAAAAAAAAAAAAAATCTGGACATAGACTTTACACCTTTCACAAAAATGAACTCAAAAAACTCAAAATAAATCACAGACCTACATATGAAATGCAAACATATAAAACTCCTGGGAGATGCTGTAGGAGAAAATCTAGAGTTTGGATTTGAGGATGACTTTTCAATACATAAAGCAAAAAGCATGAAAAGAAAAAAAAATATCAAAGGTTAAATTTCTTTAAAAGTAAAAACTCCTGCTCTGCAAAAGACACTGCTAAAAGAATGAAAAAACAACCCACAGACTCAGAGAAAATCTTTGAAGAACACATATCTGTTAAAGGACTTGTATCCAAGTATACAAGTAACTCTTAAAAACTTAACAATAAGAAAACAACCCAATTAAAAAATGGGCAAAAGATCTAAACAGATACTTTTTCAAAGAAGACATACAGATGGAAAACAAGCCTATTTAAAGGTATTCAATATCATGTGTCATTAGGGAAGTGAAAATTAAAACAACAGTGTGATATCACTACACATCTATTAGCATGGCTAAAATCCAAAACACTAACAACACCGAATGCTAACAAGGATGTGGGGCAACAGGAACTCTGATTCATTGTTGGTGGGAATGCAAAATGTCACAGCCACTTTGGAAGACAGTTTGGTGCTTTCTTACAAAACAAAACATCCTCATATCATGTGATCCAGTAATCTCACTTCTTGGTATTTACCCAAAAGAGTTGAAAATTTATGTCCATGCAAACACCTGCACACGGATGTTTATAGTAGCTTTATTCATAATTGTCAAAAATTTGGAAGCAACCAAGATGTCCTTGGATCGGTGAATTGATAAACCGTGGTACATTCAGAGAATGGAATATTATTCAGTGGTAAAAAGATATGTGAGTTATCAAGCCATGCAAATACATAGGGGAGTATTAAAGACACATTACTAAGTGAAAGAAGCCATTACAAAACAACTACATACAGGCGAAACTATGGAGACAGTAAAAACATCAGTGGTGGGAGAGAAGGGAAGATTGAACAGACACAATAAAAGAGAAGTTTTAGGGCAGTAAAACTATTCTGCGTGATACCGTAATGATGGATACCTGTTATACATATGTCAATACCCAGAGAATGTACAATACAAAAAGTAAGCCTCATGTAAGCTATGGACATTAACGTAATAATAATCCATCAATATTCACTCACCAATTATAGTAAATGGCACACACTAGTGCAAGATGTTAATAATCGGGGAAAACAGGAGAAGGGGAAGAGTGAGTGGGGAGATGGAAATTGTTCTTTCCTTTCAATTTTCTTATAAGCCTAAAACTGCTCAAAAATAATCTTCTAATTGAAAAATATAAAGATTACCCACTTTCCAAAAATAAAAATCAATTGGATATCCAAGCAATAATGACTAAGTCCAGATTGGTGTCAGGTTCTAAGAGTACCTCTCTATTCCAGAAAGCAGTGAATTGACACATCTAATTTGGTATAGGAAATACAATGTGACTAAAGGCTCTGCATCTAGTCAATCTTATCTTTAGTTATGAAGTATGTGAAAACAAACAAACATGTTTGAAAGTGGAAGAACTCAGAGAATATTATTCCCAGGAGCTTTCCTAATGAATCTATTTTAAGCTCCAAATAGCCAAAGTGATTGAATTGATATCAATTATTTCTCAGCCAGTGGTGCATTGACAGGTGTGCAGATGGTGGGAGCTGTCCACCCTGGCCCAGAGGTGTATTTCATCATTGTAATTGTTCCAAATTGCCAGTTCATGGTGTTAATTAAAATCAGACAGATTATAATCAGTTTCAATACTGTTTACATTCTCTGAATTCTGTCATTGCCTTCTTACCTACACCCAGGGCTCACCACTACCATCAGCCCGAATTTATATGCCACATAAATCACTAAATCACACGATCAATTGTAGAGTGGAAAAGCAAACAGAGAGAAATATAAAATATACACGCTATTCTGGGCATGAAATTCTCCGTGTTTTATGGGCTGCTCCCCAAAATTGTTTCCTATTTTGAATTTTTCATGGGAAATTCTTAAAAATGGAGACAAAAGACATTCTATGTCTGAAAGCTATTACCTTCAGGACCTGTTACTTTTTTATTCGAGTGAAGACTGCAAAACTACTGAAACTTCTAACAAATTCGACTACTTCTGATAGGAAAAAGTAAGATTCTTTTTCAAAACATAAAGAACAAGAGATGAATGGGAAAAGCAGAAAGTTGAGAATGGAGGAGAAACTATTCCTTACCTTTACATTTCAAGAAATGTTTTTTATATCTTCTACAGAACATTCCCACAATGAAGTAAATACTATTTCATTTTATTCTCTTCCCACCTGTTTCCCCACTACCCAGGATTAAAACACACACACACACACACACACACACACACACACACACCTTTGTGAACAAGACATCTGGTGACTCCTGTGTTTTCCTCAACTCTATGACTAATTGGCTCTGTACCCTTAGGCCAGTAAGTATCATATTGGAGCCCAATTTTATCATTTGTAACATAAACAGTGTTTGGGATAGATGACTTCTAGTGTCTGTATGGGAGTTAAGCAGATGGGGGAGCATGGTTAACAGAAGATTAGGTAAAGTAGTAAGGTGTAATAACAAGGGGTTGGGTATTTGGTCACAAGATCAGAGTTTAAGATGCAAAGTCTAGAACTACGCATTTATCTGTACATCTTTGAGCTTAGTTACATAACAGAAAAAAAGATTTTTTACAGTTATTATGCAATAAGTTATGACATTTACCTATAAAATGCTATACACTGATGTCATTAAGCCATATATATGTGTGTGTGTATATATATATATATATATATATATATATTTAAATGTCTGAGCTACATTGGGGAATATGCAGAAGTTGGAGCTGTAAAGTTTTGAAGTATGCAGTTTCAATCTTGAGGGTCTAGTTAGATAAACAAATGTCTTCAGCATGGTGTGATTTCACTCAGTTAAGAAATTCTTATTACCTTCCTGCCTTACCCCTGCCTTCCTTTCACCAAACTAGAAAATTATTTTTTCCCTCCAAAGCAAAGCTGGTTTCTTAAGGAATTGATGTCTTTTGGAGCTAAAGTTCTCACCTACCCAGATTATTTCAAAGCTCCCCCTCAGGCTTCACTAAATACACACAGAAATTATATTCTTATTCTGATAAACTTGAATGCACCATGCAAAATTTTTAAGCTCCCTTTTGCCTGATTTTTCTCCATGTACAGAAAAAAAAATCCTGATCCAAGTGGACATTTAACCATTTCTTATGAATGCAAATAGTAACTTACAAGTAGTAACTCACAAATAGAAAACACAACTACCTCAATGTTTTGCCACTAAGAAAACAGAGAAAAGCTGGTGGACCAGTAATCTAAGGGAGGTGAGCAGGGAAATGAAGGTCATGGCCAATCATTTATCTTGGTTATCAACCTTTGAGCCTTGCTGCATATCAATTATCCTAACTGAATAGGTTGATGTGTGCAGTGAGGAGGTGGTGGGGTAGATATTAGAAAAGTAAGAAAAAGTACTGTCATTAAGTGTCTCAACAAGCCAAGCTTTACTAGGGACTACCACATTTAAATTCTTTTCAACAGAACTACAGTTAACCAAAAATCTGGCTCCAGTTCCAGTAGTTGAACTTAAGTTATATTTAATAGGCTGGCAAATGGGCTCCATGTTAATCACCATGGAAATAAGATGAATCCAATCACCAGGCAAAAGTTATGACCCAGTCATTGCTATATCTTTCAAATCCCATGAATAAAAACAAATTTAAGTTTGAAATATATCTTCAATGGGATATATGTTTCAGAGGGAATATGTGAATATGCAAATATGGAAAGAAGAAAAAGTTAAAAGTTATTAAAAGACATAAACATGTTAGTGCATATATTTTTAAATATCTTCAAATTATGCTGATTTTGTTTATGGCAATTAGAATTTATATTAGTCCATCAATTATTCCCACATAGGGGCTTTGAAGCAGGGATTCTCAAATATATTTCTCTTAACAGCCTGCTTTATGAAGTGATGTCTACAGGCTTTCTACCTCATTATGTTTCCCACAGCCCCCACCTTCAAATATTTCTGAAACAGAAAACAAGTCTTCCAAAACAATTGGCATTCAGTAGCTGTTCTGGAACATGACAACACAAATGGATGTATATGGATGCTCCCTGGTAGTCTAGTAGTTAAGATTCAGTACTCTCTCAAATGGATGTATATGTATGGTGGGGACTTTAAAAACAAAAGGAAAAACTGCCATAACTTTACAGTAACAGTCTATAGTCAATCCTTAAATAAGTCTGAGAAAAATAGTGCAATACAAGAAGACAATATGCAATCTTTATAATCGAGGTAGAAGGGCTCTGGACTTTGGACTTCAGATATAGTAGTAAACTCAGTTCTGTAAATTGCTGGGATTTTATTGCCACTTAATTCAGTGATTGGAAACTTTTTCCAAAAAGCATATTATGAGAAGTCAAAAGGTGAAAAAGCCAGTGAAAATACAGTGAGGAGTTCCAAGTACTTTTGAGATTACAGTCATCCCTCTGTATCCTTGGGGGATCAGTTCCAGGATGCCCCTGTGGATATCAAAATCCATGGATGCTCAAATCTACAAATGTTCATTAGGTCCATGGATGTTCATCAGATTCTCAGCTGGTTGAATATGTGAATGCAGAACCCATGTGTCTGCAGTACCTAAAAATGTATACATTTTATCAGGTTGTTTATTTTGTAATATAACAAAATAAATAAACTCACATGTTGATAAACATTTTAAAAGAGATAATTCTAATATGCACATGAATGTTCAGTCAACATTTCCCCCTCATCCTTGTGGAAACTTAGGAAAAACAAAAAAATATGCAAATTTAAACGTTGGCAGGACTTCCCCGGTGGTAGAGAGGTTAAGAATCTGTGCTCCTGGGCTTCCCTGGTGGCGTAGTCGTTGAGAGTCTGCCTGCCAATGTAGGGAACACGGGTTTGTGCCCTGGTCTGGGAAGATCCCACATGCCGTGGAGCGGCTGGGCCCATGAGCCATGGCTGCTGATCCTGCACATCCGGAGCCTGTGCTCCGCAACGGAAGAGGCCACAGAAGTGAGAGGCCTGCGTACTGCAAAAAAAAAAAGAATCTGTGCTCCTAATGCAGGGGGCCCGGGTTCAATCCCTGGTCAGGGAACTAGATCCCACATTCATGCCACAACTAAGAGTTTGCATGCCACAACTAAGGAGCCCACTGGCTGCAACTAAGACCTAGCACAACCAAATAAATAAATAAATATTTTAAAAAATGTTGGCAAGACTATAGATAGATTCCAAATTAATTGCAGGAAGACAAAAGCCAATTGAGCCTCTATAGAAGACACATAGTTGTAAGTGGAGAGGAAACCCAGCCTCTTCAATAGTGAATATTAAAAGGAGTTGATAAAATGTCTATAAAAAATATTTTATAAATAAGGGAAATAGACTATGACTTAGTAACAGATAAATACTTGCAAGATAAATGTTGCCATGTAGAAAAGGACATTTCAAATTACATTTTTTGTGTGTGAAATTTAATCAATCATCTCTAAAAAGTAAGAACATAAAGTAGAAATGCAAGGATTCAAGGAATTGTTGAAAGACAGAAAAAGTAGTTCAATTTGAGGTAGCAGAACTCAAGAAAGTTGTATGAGAAAAAGTAAGATTTATTTCAAAGAAATACAATAAAATTTAAGCAAGCATGGATGAAAAGGCATTAGGAAAGCACAATAAGATATAGAAGCTAGAAATAAGAAAGTTAAACAAAATGTGTCGGAAATTTTTTTTTAATTTGAAAGGAAATTATAAGTATAAAACACAAAATTGATTCAATATATGTAAAACTGGAATCCCTGAAATTAAATTCAACTATTATAATAAAATGTGTATTTATAATTCAGAAACATTTTCTAAAATACAAGATGCCTAGAAACTCCACAAAAGAGCATCCATTATGTCATAAAAAAATTGACCCACACTTGTGCACACTAAGATACACATTACTTAAATTACTAAGCTTCAAAATTAAAGAATCCTGTTGGCAATAAGGCAAAAATATTAAGGCACATTTAAAGGGGGAGAAAATTAGGCCCTGGCACCTCCATAGCAAAATTCAAGAACAGACGACAATGTTGTGATAGTTATAAGATCTTTTTAAAAATAATGTGTGAACCAAGGACAAACTTAATAGTCCTCAAAAACAAATGAAATAGTTGAATAGTTTTGAACATGCAAGGTTTTTTAGGGGAGGAGACTACTAAAGAACAACCTTAGCCAATCCAAACAGTTTTGGTGAGACTATAAGAAAATTTAGTGCCAACAAATCTACATTACGGAAAATGTTAAAGGAAGTTCTTTATGAAGAGAAAAATAACACCAGATGGAGTCCTAGAAAAAAATAGCTCCAAAATAGCAAGTTTGTGGGGGAGGAACAAGAATAATTTTTTTTAATTTTAAAATTTATTTAAAAGTCGAATGGCAGTTTAAAGCAAAATAATAACAATGTATTATTGTGCTTATGTGCAATGTGTAGAACTAAAAGTAGAACAAAAATGTAAGATAAAAATTACACAAGGATGGGAGGAGATAAATGAATGTACAAAGTTGTATGGTACTTACATTATATGTGAAAAGCTATGTTGTTATTTGAAGGTAGATTATGATATGATAAAATACATATTATTAATCTGAGAGCAACCACTAAAATTTAAAACAAAGAGGGGCTTTTAATATGTAATATTGGAGATAAAATACACTATTAAAATACACCCAGTTATAAATCTAAAGAAGATGAGTAAAGAGAGGAATAAAGAAAACTCAATCAGGTAAAAAACCAAATAACCAAATAGTATATTGCAATCTAACCATATGATACTTATATTAAGTGTAAATGGACTAAACTCTCCAACTAGAAGACAGACGTTTTCAAACTGGATTAAAAAGCAAAATCCAACTACATGCTGTCTAAAAGAATCCCATTTTAATTAAAGGCCAAGATAGGTTAAAGTAAAAAGAAAAATGATGTGACAGTAAAAATTAATCATAATAAATCTGGATAGCTATATAAATATCAGAAAAAACAGACTCAAATCATAACATTATTATAAGTATGGAGAGGAATTTCTCAATAATAAGGGATTAATTATTAATCAAGAAGATATAACAATCCAAAATGTTTATTTATAAACTTAATAACAGAGTTCCAAAGTACATAAAGTAAAAAAATATCAGTTCAGAAAACACAACAAACAAATTCACAATTTTTGGTAGAGATTTCAACATTTCTCAATAAATGAGATAGACAGCAAGCATGTGGAAGACTTAGCACCATCAACCAACTTGAGTTGGTGAATATTTATAGAACACTCCACTCAACAACTGCAGAATATATACTTTTTTCAAGTGCAGATAGTATGTTCACCAAGATAGATAATAATCAACATCAAAAAATGTCTCAATTAAATTAAAGTTATTACAGAGAACATCTTCTCTGAAAATAATGAAATAAAATTAATTAAATAAAGATATTTGAAAATCAATGAGTATTTGAATATTAAATAACACTTCTGTGTCATTAACTGTACACCTAAATCTTATTCAATGCTTGTTTGTCAATTATATCTCAATAAAACTGAGCAAAAGTAAATAATACTTTTAAATAAATTAGAAAGAGAAAGAAATAGCATGGGACATTTTAAAATATTTTGAATCAAATAAAAATTAAAACACAACTTATTAAAAATTATGGGATGCAATACTTTGCAACAAATGTAAGTTTATGTTAGAAGATCAATCTTCTAAGTTGCCATCCTAAGAAATTAGAAATAGAAGACCAAATTATGTCCAATGTAAGTAGATGGGAAGAAAAAATTAATAAAAATAAGATTAAAGTTAAAAAAAAAGAGAAAATAGAATAGAAAAGGTAATGAAACCAAAAGCTGTTTCTTTGAAATGAATAAGAAAATCAATAAATATTTACATATTGATCAAGATAAAAAGAGAGAAATATACATTACTGATATCAGAAATGATAGAGGGAATATGCTAATAGACACTAAATGGATTTGTTGATAAAAAATTAGTCAATAGTTAATCTAAGAAAGAAATGGAAAACTTTCATTGAGGTTTAATCTGAGAACTAAAACCTGGGAGACAGTCTTCATAAAGCTCTGAGGATTGTTTCGAATAAGTAAGGGGGGAGGCCCGTATATACATCATTTTGGCAAAGCAGTACATGAAATCTAGCATACATCGTGGTAGGTTACTGCTATTTCCAAGGAACAAATATCTTAGTGTTTTCCTAAGTATGGGAAGATGTAAGAAACTGGGTTCGCAACGTTTTCTCCAGAAAATACCTATCTGAGAGCAGTTTTGACAGTTTTCCCAGAGCACAAAATATCTCATACGGATCTTTGTCCTGCAATCCTTTCAGGGTATATTGTAGGTCAGCAACTACAATAGCTAATGACTTGATTCTTGTAAACTGGACGGTGGGCAGCATTCTTTATTTTACAATCACCTCCATTTTGGTCTTAATTTTGATCAAGATTTGGAAGGCACTTTGTGACCAATTTGTCCCAGGGCACTAGGATTGCTCATTACTAGGTTGGGCGAGGATTTTGTTGATAAGCCACTCAATGTGCTGTTACTGGATTAGGCCTGGTTAACAGTAGTCAAAAGCCTCTGGACTGCCTGTCTTATTAGCCAATAATGGTAGAGGAAAATGCTCATTACTTATTCTCATAACTAGAGTTACACTATTATGATCATTTGATCTTATAGAACTATATATTCCATCCTCAAGTCACCTAGTCATCATTTTTTTTATTGGAGGCTTGGTCACACATTTGATAATGTAAGAAACAATAGTCTTGTAAAATAGGCAGAATACAAGTAATATAGCTAGTAACATTAATAAGGTCATAAGTAAGTATTTAAGTTAAGAATTTCCATTAGATGCAGCCCAGTGTCCCCCCAGGTCATCTAACCCAGTCTGTTCTGTACCAATCACTGTCTGTAAGGGAAATGATACATTGGCATTGTACATAAAGTTCCCCAAAGATGTCTGCATGTACGAGGCAAGTGGTGGGTCATCGTGACACCTTACAGGATTGAGAAAAGTATGTTATCTCTTAAGGAGTAACATGGCTGGTGCCAGAAGATGAAAAATTGAGCTTTATGGTTGAGCAGGTATTTCTACCATTGGGGATGTCTGGTTAATGCATAATGCAGTTGTTCAATGAACACTAGAGGGGAGGGAGGAGGCTCAAATGGACAGAGAAAATTTTTGTTTAAATTTTTCTTGTCTTGCCTTAAAATATGAATTTTATTTCATCAGATTATAAAGATCTATTATGAACAATTTTATGCCAATAAATTAAATGCACAGATCCTTTGCTGTTCAGCTTGTAAGAGGTAAAGATGTAAAACAACATTAGATGTTCCATTACATAGCTCATGCTCTTAATCATTGTACTAATTCTTGCCAAATCCATTGTTTTCTTTTAAAAGTTTTTGGAAAGCTTTATAATTTATAGAATTACCAGTATGGTAGGAAACTTAGATATTGCCTTTTCCAATTCTTTATTTTACTTATATATAAACACAGCTTTTATTTAATTATTGGCATTTCCTTTAAATAATAAAATTATTAGGAAATCATACAAATCTCATAACATTTTATTACCATCCCATATTTAGATCTTTCTGCCAAAATGCAAAAAATATTGTTAAAAAAATTCAACTGAGTAAATTTTAAAAATCTAATTGGTTTTATTGAATTGGACAGTTTCCCATATAGCATGTAGAGGGGAGATCCAAAGAGCTACAGAAAGGGAAGGTTGTTTACAGGAAGACCAAGGAAGTAAAGAACAAAGAAAGGTTATTTCAGGTTTAGATAACCTAGTTATGGGGGAAGGAAGGGGTCTATGTGACAGATTATCTCATCTTTGGGGGATGAAGGAGGCCCATGTGACAGATTACTTTATTAGTGCTGACCAGAAAATTCCTGACTGACAGGTTAAGACTACATTTCTGGGAAAGGTTGAAGTTTTAATTAGGTTAAGCATCAAGCCCTAAGCCCAGGTCTGTTGATGTGGCCTAGCAGAAATGACTCCACTTTGGGCCTGTGGTTTTCTTTTTAACAACATGAAGTCAGTGAGATATAGGAAGAGGCAAAGAGAGCAGAAGCCACAGAATATAAAAACTGTCTTATATTAGAAATAAACCCCTTTTTATCTGAGCAATTTATCATTAATATTTATAGCTTCTCAATTAGAAGAGGACTCTGAAGCTAACTGAAGCCAAATCTGGCCTCTGTACCCCGACACTGAATTAAATCTTGGAGACAGAGTTTTGGGTGAAGTAGAAAAGAATAGCTTTATTGTGTGCAAAGCAAAGGAGGCCACAGCAGGCTAATTCCCTCAGAACTGTGTGTCCCAACCTGGAGGGAGTAGTGAGAAGTGTTATAGTAATAGTTCTAAAAGGGTGTGATCAGCTCATGGACATTTTTCTGATTGGATTGTGGTGAGGTAAGTGGGGGTCAGCATCATCAACCTTCTGGTTCTAAGTAGTCTGGCGTCCTTGAGCTTGTGTGCAGCATACCTTTGTTAACTGTAATAACCGTTATCTTCTCCAGTATCTGCAAAACAGCTCGAAGATATTGTTGTGGTATCCCTTGATAGGGAACCAGGACCTTGCCCTAAGGCTGCACTATTGTTTCTCTTGACTGTTCCTCCCTTGTCCCCTCCCTTTCCCTGTTTGAACCTGCCTTTTAGAACTCAGGGTAGGTCATGGAGGCTGAATGAAGCCTATTTCCTGTAATCAAAGAAATGGGGGACACAGGAAGACTTTTGTGCCCAGGAGCCTCACAGAATCTTGCTCTGTATCGTTATCTGTGTACTACATAACTATATCCAAAATGTAGTAACAAATTCACCTTAGTAAAGGCTGTCCAACTCATTTCAATGGAACCATTAAAATCATTGATTTTTAAGACATGAATGAATAGCTCATGCCAATTTAACCATGACCTAAATTTACTAATTATTGACTACCTTCCTCTTTTGGAAGAAAAAATTGCTTTCTATCTCTTATCTGTTCCCCAAGGAAGCAATTAGAACTGATAAATACTTCTCACATCAGAAGATTTAATCAGAAAAAGAATAAGTAACTGAGAAAGGAAGAGTTAATACACAGAGAGAGAAGTCAAGGCAGTTGTATTACCTACCTTCCTTCCACCATACAATGTGTTAGTTCTAAATCCAACTGAACATCTACCATGTGCTGTGATAAGTACCATGACCTCAATATTGCAAAAAATGAACTTGTAGGCAAGATGGTTTACCAATAAATATCCACTTCGTATTAGATACCACGAGTGTTCTAAAAATGTTACACATGTTGAAAGCAAAATTACTTTTCAACTAAGGAAACAATGTCTTCATGTAGGATTGTTGCTTACATGGAGCCTCTACTGAAGGTCAGATTTGTCCAACAAGGAGACATGGAGAAATGAAGCACCAGGTAAACCAGTATCATATAAAGAAAGGACTTAAAGCAAAGAAAGGTATGTGTTTTCATGATTAGATGTTAATGTATTGGCAACATAGAAGGTGGTATAAATGGAGAGGTATTTTGAGGCCAAATGTAGAGCACATTTACCATTATGTTAATAAGTTTTCTCTTCAGACTAATCTTTCCAAAGGTTTTGTATTAGGTGTCTATGACTGTAATGAGAAAAAATATTATAGCTATATAAATTTGAGAAATGCTTGGTAAACTCATTTTTCTACTGCAAGACTTCTCAGAGCTTTTAATATGACTTGTGACTGTCTCAGGGAATTATCAGAATAAGAGCAGAGAACAGATATATTATACAATAATTCCTCAACTTATTTGACCATAAAACTCATTTATTTTTTTCACTTAGTTTTTTGTGAGATGTTTCATTAGCATTTTTGAAAAATAAATAAAAGCATGTGGGGAGAAGCTACTGAAGAAAATGATAAGATATTCCATGAACATTGGTACATAAATGATATGACCATGTGAAAATCCAACTAAATAACAATGTATAAAATGTTTTACAAAGAAAAGATTAATTCAAAATGTTGACTGGGCTCTACAGCAATTGTCCAACTGAGAGCAAAGGCCTTAAAAGTTATTTTCATGGATAGAAGAAACAGAAGATGACAGATAATGGTAAAAATTTTAGTTTGGTACATTGTAGGAAAATCAGTATTTGGTCATAATTTGTAATTGTCCATATTAAACCTTGGAAATTTGAAATATTTATCCATTAATAAATTTGGAATATCTGTACAAAATCCCATTAAAAAGTTAAATGATAAATAAAATATTGATAAATATATTTTAATACTAGTAATAATCTGAAGTATTAATATTATATATGTAAGCATGTATTATACACGTGTGTGTGCACAAACACCTACGTTTAAAGAAGTGAACAAGCAAGTAGAGAAATAAAAAAAAATTAATATGCAATTACAGAAAAAGAAATACAAATGACTGACATATTTATTAAAAGAAAGTTCAACCTCACTAATAATGAATTGCAAAGGGAAAAGAACAGAAGCTATTATTTTTGCTTTTTAATTGTTAAAACTTAAAATGCCTGAAGTAATCCAATGTTGATGAAGTAATGGGAAACCAGAGAAATTCCACTGCAGAAAGGAGTCTAAAATAGTACTTCTTAGAGACCAATTTAGAATCCACGATTTATCAACATCTTCTATCAGGTATTTGACCTGTTAAAATGAACACTTCTTCCAGAGTGAGATTTGTGACAAGCAATCAGGAGGAAGAATTTTTTTTACCTCTTACACCCTGCATATTTTACACTGAAAACATAATAGCATGCTGACTGTGAAATTGTGATTTATAAGAAAAATATATATTTGGTTATTCAGATGACCAAAATATTTTATATATATATATATATATATATACTTGGTCTTCATCCTTGGTTCCTGGCTCACAGCTCCCAAAATCCTTGGAATTGCCTAAATGTTGAGAAAAATAATTATGTATTTTGTTATTTTAATGAGGTGACTTTAGGAAAGCACCTAAGATTGGGGGCTGGTTGCCTGAGTATCCAATTGGGATTTGGGGGTTGGAGCTTTCAGTCTCACCCCCTGACCTCCTGGGAGGAGAGAGAGCTGAAAATTGAGTTCTATCACTAATGGTCAATGATTTAATCAATCATACCTACATAATAAGGCCTCCATAAAACCCATAAAGGGTAAGGTTCAGAGAGCTTCCACATTGATGAACACATAAAGATGTGGGGAGAGTGGCACCCTGGAGAGGACAGGGCAGCTCTGAGGCCCTTCTCACCTGCCTTGCCTTATTCATATTTTCATCTAACTATTCCTGAGTTATATATATTTTTTATAATAAACCAGTGACCTAGTAAGTAAAATTGAAACAGGAAGGAATGGGGCAAGGCACAACCTTTAAAAGAATGACATAACCACAGGACATGACAGAAATTGGTTAGAACCAATGAGGTCCAAGATGGCGGAAGATTCAACTTCCAGTAGACCTTGAGCCTCATTATGCACTCATTATAATACATTAGCATGCTAAATGACACAACCACCAGCATCATGACAGTTCTGAGGCCAACCATAAAAGATCAAAAAGTGGGCTTCCCTGTTGGCGCAGTGGTTGAGAGTCTGCCTGCCAATGCAGGGGACACGGGTTCGTGCCCCGGTCAGGGAAGATCCCACATGCCGCGGAGCGGCTGGGCCCGTGAGCCATGGCTGCTGAACCTGCGCATCCGGAGCCTGTGCTCTGCAACGGGAAAAGCCACAACAGTGAGAGGCCTGCATACTGCAAAAAAAAAAAAAAAAAAAAAAAGTCAAAAAGTGGGAGTTGGCCCAATTCCTGGAAATCCCTGTGCCTTGCCTGAAATAATTAGAATAATCTTCCCACTCATTAGCCTATGAAATTTTCCAGCCCATAAAAACTAACCATGCCATATTTTGAGGCCTCTTGCCTTCCGAGATGGCCCACACTCTGCCTGTCAGTGTGCTTCTCCTAAGGCTTTCTCACCTGAAATTGCCCACACTCTGTGGAGTGTGTTTCCCTCTAAATATATCCACTTCTTACCAATCACTTTGTCTCTCACTGAATTCTTTCTGCGACGAGACATCAAGAACCTCAGATTCACTGGGAACAAAGCTTCTCAGAGTTCTGTGAGCCTCCCTAGCAAATTAAAGAAACCCAGGGAAAGGCTGGCTGAAATCTATGATCTAACAACCTGAACTTTGACTATATCTGAAGTCCAAGGAGGGTATTGTTGGAACCCTCAATCTATAGCCAGCTGGTCAGAAGTAGAGATGACAACCTGAAACTGCGATTGGTGTCTGAAGTGCGGAAGGTGGCAGTCTTGTAGGACTGAACCCTTAACCTGTGGAATCTGTTGCTATATCTGGGTAGATAGTGCCAGAATTGAGATGAATTATAGGACACCCAGCTGATGTGTGAATTCTTGGAGGTGTGAGCAAACCCCACACACACACTTTGAAATTGGGTCCAGGAGCTCCATTAGTGACCATAAATAAAGATAAATGCACTAAGGGAATGAATATTTTCTGAAAATTATAATTTAAGCAATCTTTTAAGATAAAAAGATTTTTTTTTTAAATTTCAATAATCAAATACTGAAATTTCTTAGAGTAGAATGTAGCCATAGTATATAAATGCATAGGAACAGGAAATTACCATTTTAAACCATTTTCAAACATAGAATGCTCATTAGTAGAAATATATTAATAGGTTTATAATAAAATAAGAATATAGCTAAATATACATTATATTACACTATATTAAAGCAAATCATACATTTTATTATAATATGTCTTCATAACATGCCATGCTTTAGTTCATGTCTCTGAGAAGGCACTAAAATTCCAGAAGGTGTTATTGTGTAGCTGATAAGAACACAGGTGAGGAAAGGATTCAAGCCTTGGCCCCATTATTTACCAGTGGAGTCACTTTTGGTAATCTGCCAACAGGGGCTTTGTCCTTGGTATTTTTACTATCTGAAATGTTCTTACTTAATCATCACCATGATTCTTTGCCTCACTTGACTCAGATATCTACTCAGATACTAGCATATTAAAGCTGTCAAACAAATCACCTGTTTAAAAGAGTGACACCAACTTTTACGTTATTACCCACCATTCCATATTCTGCCTACATTTTCCTCTTAATCTTTATTGAGACCTAGAAATATGCCTGTTTTTAGTGCCTATTTTCCCTGCTAGATTGTAAACTCCTTGACCTTAGGGGATATGCATATCTTTGCTTACTGAAACATAGCAAGCATTCAGTGACTATTTGTTGAATAAATGAATGAATGAGGAATAAACAGCTTTGAGCCTCATTTTTCTCGTTTATAAAATCAGGGTAATAATAAAGGCTTCCTGTGGTGTTTTTGAAGATTTAAATGTGACTAAATGTTTAGCACAGTTTCTGATACATAGTCATCACTACACATGTAACTGAAATTTTTATTTGTTGTCTCAGTTTTCTACAATTTTAGTGATTTTCTTTTTTGAAGAATCCAATTTGTGAAAATGGTTTTAATGCTTCCTTAGACTGCTCTCCTTTCCTTTTTTTTCTAAATATCTTATTTATGTCTTTTGAATTTATATATCATTGTTTTCAAATTTTAATTGAAATATGGCCTCATTAGGAAATTATGATAAAAATATTCTGAGGTGTATAGTTTAAAAGGCTATAAGATAAAGCTATTTAGTCACTGTTGTCATGAGAATTAAAGACTGCAGTGACTGAAGGATAGAGAATGTTTATATGAACAATATGCACATTTTTTGATAGAATCATTTTCTATCAAATGATAGGAAAAATTATTCAAAAGTATGTAAAGAAAAGGATTCACTTATTCCAAAGCAGAAAGAAAAGTAGGTTTTACAAAATGTAAGGTTTGGAATAGTTTGCTACATCTAATCTTGATACATTATTGGCTATCTTTCAATGTTCCTGGATAAAACAAAAACAAATATTTTTTTTTCTCTAAAAACTGCCATCTAAATTGTCAAAATACATGTATTTGTTGTTGCACCCAAGCTCTTGGGCAGTGCCCAAGAACAGCTGCATATTTCTACCCTTGTAATTCACTTCAGTAAAAATCAGATAGTGTAAAGGAAACTTAAGACATATAATCTCATACCTAGAGGATATTTGACTTTACATCGTTCTTATTTAAGTAAAAAAAAAAAAAAAAAACCCTGAGAATTAGGCCACCCTAGAGAAGATTTATAACCTCAGACTGACCTTGACTTTGGAGAGTTAATTCCTTCAGTCTCAGTCTCCTCATTTATGAAATGTCACCTAGTTAGCTAATCATCTTATATAGATTCTTGATCCATTCATTTACCACTTGCCATTCGGGGTTCCATGAGTAGAACACTCAGTTCTAT
This sequence comes from Phocoena sinus, assembly GCF_008692025.1. Lineage (NCBI taxonomy): Eukaryota > Metazoa > Chordata > Mammalia > Artiodactyla > Phocoenidae > Phocoena > Phocoena sinus. The sequence goes on from NC_045765.1 coordinate 158,621,191, forward strand.
AAACCACCAGCAAACCCTCACTAAAACTTTGAAGATTTCCTTGAGTGATTGATAAAGGTATGTAAACAGGGAAATAATCTTATAAAAGCAGTTTTTCTATTATTGAAAATTTTAAGTGGTAGTTTAGAGAAATATACTATATTTTTCCTCTAAGGAATATTTGAAATGTACTACATCTTCAGTATTTTCACATTAGTTTATATCATATTAGTCAGAATTATTCTCTCCTGTTAATCTCTATAGCATTTAAATGTATGCATCAGTCATATGGAACATTAGAGACACTGCTTCTGTTTATTTCTGATTATATTTATATCAATAAACCTTTGTTTATGAACAGATTGTATGATAATGTGAAATATACATTCAAAAGATGTAAAGAATTTTCGGTGAAGCTAATATTGACCCAGTTTATAAATCTTATCACAATCTTTTATTTTTTTTCATCTTCTTATTATTTTTTGCGGTACGTGGGCCTCTCACTGTTGCGGCCTCTCCCGTTGCGGAGCACAGGCTCCGGGCGCACAGGCTCAGCGGCCATGGCTCACGGGCCCAGCCGCTCCGCGGCATGTGGGATCTTCGCAGACCGGGGCACGAACCCGTGTCCCCTGCATCGGCAGGCGGACTCTCAACCACTGCGCCACCAGGCAAGCCCTTATCACAATCTTAAAGATAATCAGATCTCTTAAAGCTTGGAATTAAATGTCATTTTCAAAACTGTTTCTTATGAATCTGACAGGAAACATTTGCCTAAGCATATTAATTATTCTATTTACTCTTTGTAAAATTGTATGGTAAAAAGCAGCATAGGAAAGTACTATGAGTGAGTTTCCTCCAGTTGCAATGTTTGCAAAATATTTTTAGCCAAGAGATTTTGGCACCCAGAGCATATTTTCCCCATTTGCCATGAGGAATAAATTGATGTAAAATTGGACTCATTAGGAAGAACTGCAGCATGCTAGACAAGAGGCTTTTGAGAACTACTACAGAGATGATGGGCAGAGTTTGAGTAAAATTTTGAAGAGAAAAAATGACTTGCAGTTTGGAGGAGAGATGGATTTTCCACATTGAGTAAGCAAGTTAACTGAGATGCAGATGGATGAGCTCCCCTCTGGTGGGTTCCAGACTCAGAAAGGCACAGAGTTCCCTCAAATGACTTTCAAATGACTTTGTTGGGTGGGGGATGATGAGAAGGTTGTATTCCCAGGACACAGGAACTTTCCACTACCTGTTCTATTTCCTGAGAGGCGAGGTCTTTGATTTTATAGCAAAGAACGTAGATAAGTTTCTTCTATCACTGTGAAAGCAAAAGATTTAGCATTTCAGGAGATTCTTACAGATTTGTTAGACTCTGATATTTTGCCATGAGCATTTAGTTTCACTTCATATCTTACAGAATGCTCTGTTTTTTCTTTAACTAAAGAGGATTACCCTTACTTTTTTTCAAATCTTGATTCTGACTACATGTACATGGAAAGAGAAAGTAATTTGAGGAAAAACAGTTGCTCTTCTCAGTTAATAGACAGGGGTCCATAGTTGTGAACAGCCTCAAGCCCAGTTTCTGGTCCCTCTCATATATGTTCTCAATTCCTGGTTGTCTGACTACACAGAATCCATTTTCCATGATAAGCTGGAGTCAGTCACACTTCTTCCCTTGCCAGAAGTCACAAATGAGTGTCCTAAAATACTAGAACCCACATTTTCATTGCTTTGCTTGTCTTGTATTTTGTCTTACTTCCTACAATCACCAAGCAGGCAACCCTCTACCATGTATCCTTTCTTTTCCTTGTTGTATTACATTAATGTGACTTTTGCATCTGGCTTGTATTTTCTGAGTATTTCATGGGATATTGAGGGTAAGGATTAATCACAACCATATACCAACAATCATAATGGAAAGGCTTTGTGTCTGCATCTGTTTTTCTTTTTCTTTTTTTTTTTTTTTTAATTCTGTTACTTATAAGATTTGAAGTTGTCCCTTTCAAAATCTAAGACTTCCTAACAGCCATCATAATCAAATCTTTCCAAAGTCTTAATGCACACAGGCAAGATATTCAAATTTAAAGATTCTAACAGATGTACTTATTTTCACATAATATAATACACTTTACAATACAATTTTTAAGTCCTAAATTATTTTTCCAGCATGCATGATAAACATACTCAAGGGAGAGATTAAAGGGATCATTTTCAAGTCCAATACATTTTCTCTGTAATAATATTCATGTTCCTTCCAAAAAAAAAAAAAACAAACCACCAACTCTTCCTTCTTACATTTAGAAACTGACCTATTTTTTTACAGTCTAGAAGACTTCCAGTTCCTTTTTGGGTACTTAAGAATATGTTTTAATGAGTTATTGTGGGTATATTATCTCGATTAAAGGCATCTTAACAAGACAAAATTTTCTAAACATATACATTAAGAAAGAAAACAAGGAAGTTATTCTTTAACGAAGTTATATAAGCTTTTGTTTTTTTTCTGTATTGTAATTAACATAGCACAATACTTTTCTACTCCTGTTCATTCAGTCATAACACCTTACATCCATAGCCACAATGATTTAATCCAAGTGGTTATGTCATATCCTAAACCAAGAATATCGACGGCCTTCTTTTCTCAGCATTATTTCAACCTGGATTAGAAGAGGTGTTGTTACTCTTTTCTCTTTTCTGGTGAAAAAACTTCCAAGCTTCTTATCCTAGGCTTACAAATAGCTATAACTTCTGTCACGGAAATAGATTCCAAAAGGAAAGGAAGAAGGGTCCTCTTCTGAGTTGAATTCTTGGACATCCCTGCCCCTTGAAATTGCTTGAGATGAGAAGATTCATTTTATGCCCAAGCAAATTTGAACTTGTCTTTTGTCTCTTTTTACTAAATGCTGAACATTGTGGATGTTATCATTTGAATGTTTGGCTTTTCTCTTATCTTTTAGACGCTGTTGCATTTATTTTAACAGTTAAATTACTTGCAGATCAGCATGATCTTTTCTAAGATTTTTTTCAGGTTGTTCTTGTTGTTTGGAGGGCCTAAAGTAACCTAGAACTGTTTTAACCCTACCACTAAAGCATACCTAGTCTGGTGCCTTTCATGAGCACCACCATGTGTTTCTGAGGTCTCTCTAACCCTGTCTGTTCAGAATGAAACACCCAGCAGTTTGAGACTCTTGGGAATTGTTCAGCTTACAACTCCTTAGGAATTGTTCTTTGACTACCCACCCTTATAAAATTCTGTGCTTGCTTCAGCTGATGCTCCCATAATTTGACACAGCCGGGACCACTTTGTTTTTCTGTTTGTTTTTGTTACAACCTCGGTTTGGCATTCTTCTTTTAGGTGTATAAAGTTTCATCCTGTACACATACCTGGCAGCATGTCATAGGTTTTTCTTTTCTTCTTTTTATTTTTTGGTGCATTTTTCCTATGAGTAAATTGTTTTCTTTCATGGGTCATGCTTTTGGTATAAGAACTCTTTTCCTAGCCCTAGATCCTGAAGATAGTATCTTTTTATTTTTTTTCTAAAATTTGTTAAATTTTATGTTTTACATTTTATTGTGTGATCCATTTCAAGTTTATTTTTGTATAATGTTTAAAACTTAAGTCATGTTTCATTTTTTTTGCTTATTTTGATTCCTCCAGTACCGTTTCTTGAAAAGCTTATCTTTCCTCCATTTAATTGCTTCTGCCTTTGTGAAAAATCAGCCTCACAGGCTAAAGTCTTTCTGCAAACAATAGACAGGAGGAGGGAGTCTGTCTTTGGATGGCTCCATAGGGTCCTGCTAGGTTACAGCTTCTTTAGGATTATATAAGGAAAAAGAAATCTCAAGAAACTCTCCAGCAGGTCCTTTCTCAGCCCCAAAGTCCTCATCAGTCTGCTTTTTTCTGTCCAGGGTTTTCAGCCTTCTTACGTTTGTTATATAATGTCTACAGGATTTACTTATACTTAGTTGGGGGAATAGTGAAAAGTATATCTACTTGATTGTCTCATAAACAGAAGTCTTTAGCTCTTGTTTTGCCACCTTGGGTACAATCACATAACTTTACAGAGTGAACTGAAACCAAGTCCCCCTAAAATCAAGTTCCCTTACCGAGTCTATAATTATTCTCTCTATCTAAAACTTTACTGCCTTTCTTGCCCCCTCTGACTTCAACTTTGTGCTAACTGAACACTAATTAACCAGAGTCAGATGACTAAAATTGCTGTTGTTGATAACACTGCTGATGTACTATAATTGCTGTTATCAGTATCATCATTAACTTACAAACTCAGGTTGTTTCTCCAGGGCAAGATGAGCTAACTGAGCTGTGGACCACCTGGCCAGAGAATTGTAAACCAGAGACATCCTGACTCCCAAAACTAAGATGAAGACATGTCACAGAAATGTCACAAGATGATGATTAACCCTAGCTTCTTTGTTCGTCCCCTTTCAGATACCTCTAACTCCAAGACCAAGTTGGAGTGAATCTGAGACTTGTTTCCCAGTCCTTTGCTGGATGCCCTGTAATGAATTCTTAATTTTGCAAACTCCCATTGTCAGAGTTTGGCTTTCTGCACTGCAGGCACATGAGCCTTTTGCTCGGTTATAGAACTGCCTAAGAATTTTTACCTTCTGTGTGTGTGTATGTCCAGCTATACATTTTAGTATGAGCATTTTGCAAATAACAATTCTGACTGGCTTGTTACTGGGAACATCACAACAAATTTTCAGGTAAGTTTGCTTCTATATGTACAATTCATGCCATAAGTCATCTGTTTCATTCCACACCTATCACAATTAGCTAGCAAAGTGACTGACTAACACTAGACAGTTAGTAAGTATTTCCTGAATAAGTAGTGAGAGAATAATGCTTACAACAAAACAGTGACACCTAGCTACATACTTGCCTTCTAAAATCAATTATTCATTGTATTAAGCAGATGATTGTTTCTTTTTGCATCTTTCCAGATCACCTGGCATTCAGATGATGTGTGATTAATAGTTAAGAGTAATTAAATGCCTAATGAATATTTAGCATACATTTTATAGCTTGAGCTACCACGTCAGCATCTTGGAAGTGCCAGCATTGGTCCATCTTCCTACCTGATACCATGCATATCTATCTACCTAGTTTCCACATAAATTGTTAATTAGATCAGTCTTAGAGCTTCACCGCTCTGCCTTAAAAACCTTTATTTTTTTTCATGCTACCTCCATAATGGCAGCCAAGCTCACTATCTGGCTTTTAAGGGGCTCCAAATGCTAGCCCCCATACACTTTTAACTCCTCTTATACTAATCTTTCATATAGGCTAATGCTAAGTAAGTTGTTTTCCAAATCAAATCGTACATTAATTCTAGGTCCCAGGTCTCAACAGCTTCTGACAAAAAACATAGTCCCAATTTCTCTTTCTGTCACAATTAGTAGGAGGTCTTACCACTTCGATTTTTATAAATTGGCCATCTCCTTCCTTAAATTATTCCCCAGGAACATAAGCATTCCCTAGGGAGCTGTTTCTCAAATACTTTGAGACAGTTATCTCAGCTTCTTCCACCTGCTACCTTGCCAAAACATCCACACTCATGCTGCTGCTGCCATTCCCAAGACCCCGTTTTGCTGAGCACAGCTTTTCTCTGCATCCGACTTCTAGCCTCAGCTCTTGCCTCACTAAGGTGTATGACATCGGTGAAGAAAGATGGTTCTCTCTCTCAGCTATCTCCAAGCAAGTCATCCTCCATTTTAAAAATGACTACAATCCAACTGAAATCAAGTAGTACTTCTAACTCTATTCCACTAAAGTATCATGGATTGAGGGTAAAGTATGCATCACAGAAGGATGCTTTATGTAGACAACCCTGGACTAAGATTTCTATGAGGTTATCCCTGTGCCTTACTTTGCTGCAGGCTCATCTCCACGAATGACTTTCTCATTTTCACACTTCAGATTAAGTCTAGTCTAACTCTTCTTGGACTCTGATAAACGGATATTTGGAAGGGAGAGGATTTTAACAATAAAAAAGAAATAAGCTTTTTAAAATTATTTATAAATATAGCTCTATGTTTTATGCTTAAGTACAGGATTAATATGTGTGAAGTTAGTGAATTCAAGGAACTTATTCCATGTGCCTTTCAGTCCGACATTGAAAGAAACAAGCAAGGACTTCCCTGGTGGCATAGTGGTTAAGAATCCACCTGCCAATGCAGGGGACACGGGTTTGCGCCCTGGTCTGGGAGGATCCCACATGCTGCGGAACAACTAAGCCCGTGAGCCATAACAACTGAAGCCCGCATGCCTAGAGCCCGTGCTCCGCAACAGGAGAAGCCACTGGAATGAGAAGCCCATGCACCGCAATGAAGAGTAGCCCCCACTCACTCATCGCAACTAGAGAAAGTTCACGTGCAACAACGAAGTCCCAACGCCGCCAAAAATAAATAAATAAATTTATGAAAAAAAGAGAAAGAAACAGGCAAGAAAAGAGGAAAGAGTTGTAGATTTTTTTTTAGTTTTTTGTTTTGTGGGTTTTAAAAAAAATTTCCTACAAAAGCAAGATTTAAGTGAGTGCACAGTTGGAGGTAACCAAGGAGAGCAGAGGGTCTGGCAAAGATTAAAATGGCAGTCACCCAATCCAACTGTATCAATTAAAAGAAATCCTCCACAAGATCTCATGCATGGAAAAAAAAAAACATATGAAAGTGAAGCAAATAATTACTTGAAGCAGAGTGAATTTGAATAGTTCTGTCTTGATGTAAGATCCAAATAAGTGTCTGGGAGTTGTTTCAATAGGGCACAGAAGGAGACCTTATGCAAAAGGGTACAGGTGGTCAACTAATGGTGTTTGCAGGTCCTGTGTCCTCAGTGGATCACGCTCCTGCTCTCTGCCTATCACGTCTCCTACTGGCACAGTTATGTCCAGCACAGGTAATCTAAGGGTCTGTGAATTTTTAATCACATTACCTTTTCTTCTAGTCAAAAAGACAGTGTGAAAAAAAAAAAAAAAAAAAAGACAGTGTGGTATGGGGGAGTAGGGGGGAACTAGAAGAGATAGGGGAAGGGAGCAATATATAATTATGGTGCTATCCTCATGTAGATTCTCCTTCTCTAGTCCTCACATCTTGCTCTGGAATCAAGCTTTTTAAGGAAGCCTGAGAAAAAAATTGACCAATTCCTTGAAAGATCACAACCCACTTCTACCCCTAATGGTGATTAAAAAAAAAAAAAAAATCCAAGAAAACTACCTAAAAATAGTCTGACATTGGTACATTTTCTGAAGTATAGCTTTCTGTTTCATCTTTAGTCAACTTGTTATACTTGCAGAGTTGGTATCTGCTTTTATTCACCGGTATGGATTTCTGGAAGGAACAACAGGGTTTGAGTGAGAAACTATGGTTGAAACCTGACTTTGTGTTTAACAATGTTAAATTAATATAAACTTCCTCAACTTAGTCAATTTCAATTATTTGCTCTGCCAAAATTGAATTTGAAATGAATTGAAATGGATATATATGGAGTTGATATGCTGAAGGGTAACGATTCAATTATTTCTTTTGGCAATCTCCCAGCACGTTAGTCTCAAACCAAAATATCAGCCTTTCTTTCAAGACTTTATAGATTAGCATTTTAAGTTTTTTTTCTTTTCTAAAAAATATGCATTCCATCTGGTATAGAGTTGTCAAATGATGTATTTCATTCTACATTAAAGATATAGCAAGCTACATAATTATGACTACTAGAATTTTTTCTCCTCACTTCGGAATGTAGTTAAGCCTTTTTCTGATGAGAAGAAGAAAATGTCATCATGAACCTTGACATTGTAACAAATTGATAAGTTGTATATCATTTATTAGCCACAACTTTTGAGATCAGTATATTCACTTGTCACATTTTCAAATGGGCTTTTAGGCTCTGGTTGGATTTTAGACCATATAACTCATTTAAAACTTAGATTCTGAATCCATGCTTTGCATACACTTTCACTTACACAGAAAGCTCCTATAAACTAATTCATTATAAATGATTTTAGAGGCAAGGAACTCTTCCCATTCTCTTTTACCTATTCCTATAATTCACAATATGATTAATGGTTAAAGTTGCAAATTAAGTTCATCTGCAATGAGATGCAGGCTTTGATCACATTTAAATTTCAGAAATATTTTTACACTTTTATTCTGGACTAAAATTTTAGACTGATGAGTTGGCCTTACAGACTAGAACATTTTCTAGTCATACATTTTCCTGTAATTATGTGGAGTCATGAATGTGAGGGCAAAAGCACTAAAATGACTGAATAAGACTGTAAATATGACTACAAGGTAAAGAGATTGTTCAATGTAATTTGATGGTGGAAATAGTTAGCTTTCTAATATGTGAAAGGTGCAGAATTTAACAAAAATTAGGTGAATGAGACTTGAAGTCACCCACTGACTTATTGACTGTTGGTAAGGAACACATTACCTGTATTCACATGTCTGGATGTGATAGAGAACTTCCACTCTGGACCACAGGAGAAAACTAAAAAAGGACAAAAAATGTGTAGGAAGAACCTTCCCAGTTTTTCTCAGTCCCATACCCTCGCCTTTGTATGGGAAAAGTGATATCTGATTGGATTTGGGGAGAAAGCCTTGAGCATGTTTCTTCCAGATTCTATCTTTTCCAGTTGACCTGTCTCCAGCAAGAATGTGTCTTTTTAGGAGTGTGTGATGCTGTCTCCCTAGGGAAACTTTCAGGCTGTCTAGTTTGCTAATAATTGGGTGGATAAATCTGTCTAATTCAGAGAAGTACCAGCAACCAATCGCTTGTCGATATAGATCCAGAATATTTTTCCCAGTCAAGTTTATCTAAATGAATTATAAGTTTTATCTCTATTTGCCTATGCTGTTTCATCTCTCAAATAACCCCACAGTGGAGTAGGAATGGTCATATATTGCCTAGAGGAAATAGATTTTTTAAAAAATATTGAGGCTTGTCAAAATGTTATCTTAGGGAATTTCTGTCCCTACCCAGCTTGCCTTTTGATTGTTTTGAAAGCAATGTAAAACATATAAAAGAAATGCATAGGTATAGATTTTTGTAAAGAATTATGTAACATGTCAAATATCAACATTTTCCAGGCAATTATCACTTCTAGTTACAACATAGTCCTTGCTCTGGGCATATACTCATTGTTCTATGAATTCCTTGGTTGGAGTTTTATGGAGACAATAAATTATACTCCTCTCCCCAAAGTTCAAAACCTTTGAAAAATAAACAGGATCTGATAGAGATCAAAATGCTAGCTCTATTAATCATACATTCATCAAAGAATGTAGCTTTACTTCTGTAGACAAACGAGTTCACTAATACTTTACCACTGCACCACATGAAATTGTAGATCATTGGATACAGAGAAAAAAAAAAAATCCTCCGGAATTTCCACTGATTCCGAAATGGGAACGTCTGGGCAGAACATGCTCAGGTATTTCTTCTGAATTAGGTTAAGTCATTGATGAGATAAGACAGTTTTCTTCTTTCCATGGTGAAGAAAGTGAGAAGGGTGTGATGAGAAGCCAGGAGTGTTTTTGTAATAAAAGTTCTTCATATTTCCAGGAGCCTAGGGAAATGGAAATTATCCACACAGCTTGTAAATAATTTCCTGTTTTATTTTTGATGCCAGTGTTTTGATACTACTCAGTCACTTGCCCTAATGTTGAATTCTTGGCCAGACCTTGCCTTTTCTTCCTATCTTCTGATACCTCCATGTAATCACCTGACTTACAGAGGACAAGCCTCCCTTGGTGACTCTGATCACCCTGGTCTGATCTTGATTTTACTTATTTTATTATTTTCTTGATTATGTAGATGCATAGAGTCTTCTTTATCACTTTGGGTTGTGATTCCTAAAGGTTACCTTTAGGTCTCTTGACTGTAGAACTCAATTTCATAATTTTTATTAAGTATTTTTCCTCAACTACTCCTTGAATTTTGGTCTGCCTCTTTGCATCCCAAGTCCTAGCATAATATGTATTGTGTGTGTGCGTGTGTATTTTCCAATTCCATACTTTGCTCAAGTCCTTATTCTGCTTTTCTCAGAATACTCTATTTTCTTTATTTTACTTTTTCAAATTTTGCTACTTCTTCACAACCCAGGTGAGAAGGTATCAGGGTGGTAAAAGCTGGACATAGACTTTGAAATATTAGGATCCTGTATTTGTATGCTATCTCCACAACCTTCAAAGATTTATGATCTTAAACAAGTCACGTATCTTAAACTTCAGCAACTTTATCAGAAGAAAGTTCTCAGAAAAAAGTTATAACTATCAACTATTAAATAAATTGGTATAAAAATTTCTTAACAAATTGTCAGGTAAAAAAAAATGACTAGGATGCCCTTAAACATGTTACAGTTATATAATTTCCCATTAATTTATGTCATCTATATTTCTTCCATAAAAATAGACTTAGAAAGCCCAGTTTTTATGAATTAATAGTACATTTTACCTACACTATTTCACTTTTGACCTGTATCATTTCATTCATTCATTTATTTAATTACTTTTTGACTTGGTTACTTCTCATATTGCTTAACATTATACATTCTTGCCTTATTTTCCTACATTCTCATTTCCTCTATTCTCTTGTGTAAAATCCTTATAGGTAGTTAACGATTGTGTGCTTTATGTTCATAAATGTATTAAGCTTAGTGGATTTCACCTCATAGGAATTAATTTACATTATGGAATAAATAAATGATGCTTAACAATAAATCAAAATGTGGGAAACAGAATGAATTAAAGTATTTTGCCAAATTTTTAGGATAATTTAGGCCAGCTACTTTTTTATCTATTTATTGGGCCGTGGCATTAACACTAAAAGCATGGCGATAGCAGAAAACGTTGTGATTACATAGTTTTCTCTATCTTTTGAGTATGAATTACATTTCATACATGTAGAGAATAATTATGAGGAGGTGAATTAAGCAATTTAAAAACTAGAACTGTTTATGTAGTCCCTAAAGCATCTGAAGATAATATCAGAAGACTACTGAGAAGTGTAGGGGTAGGAGGAGACACACTAATCTCACAAGTAAGATTTCTAATCATGAAAATCCTGTTGGAGCATCTGAAACATGATTAACCTATTTTGTGTAGTTATAAGATTATATAAGTAAATATTTGTGAGATTTACAATTTTTATTTAAATATCATTTCTTCACAAGGATTAAAATAGAAAAAGCATAAAATGGACAAGTAATACTTTAGTTATCTTTGGTACACAACAATACAGCTTCATAAATGAACTACCATCACACTCAACATCATTTTGGAACCAAGAAAGTTATTTTGGCAATTTTTCATCTCTCATAAAAGTAAAAACTATATGATGAGGAATGAGCAATTTGCATAAGGGTAATTGCTAACATTTATTAAGTCTATGACTCAGACCCTCTTCTAAACACTTCTTAGACCTCGACTCATTAATCCTCACCATCCCTTGGTCTTGCTATTCTCATTGACAAATGAAAACAAAACAAACAAACAAAAAAATGACAGGGGGCACCTATTATGTCCATGGGATTTAAAAAAAAAAGAAATAGATGACATGGTTCCTGGATTTAATCAGCTCACAATATAATCAAAGAAAAAATAAATAAACCTATGATTCCAACTCAGTGGAATAAATATTATGACTCACAATTATCCAAGGTACTCCATCAGCCCAGAAGACAAGGCAAAAGTTTCTGCCTGGATGTCCTGCTGAAAAGGCTCAAACCCAACATGCTGGAAACCTGATAAGCTGTCCTGCTGCTGCCCTGAGTTCTAGCCATACCATATCACTCACATACCCTGACTGTCCACTCCCTTTTCTGCAACATTTACATCCATTTCTGATTTTACTGCTGAGCCATTTTCTTTCCTCATACACACACACACACACACACACACACACTCAAAATATTTTTCTTTTTCTTCTCCACTTTCATGTAATCAACTCTGACAGAAATTTTGAAATCACTTGAAATCAGGACTTAGGAAATTTGGTCAGACTATAAATCAAAATGGATTAATCGTATATTAGTCTTGAAAGAATTTCATGAAAAATTCCAATTAAGTTGGAGTTTAGATCCCTGCCTCCAGAAAATCAAAGAATGTAATATTTTATCATTGGCAGTTCTTAGCTCCTCTCTTCAGTTGTTCCCTTGTGAGAGGGAGAGAAGATGAGGGGCAAGCAATGGTTTTGTCAGCCTCTAAAATACAAGTGAGGCTATAGGTTCAGATGACTTTAGTTGTCTTTGTATGATTTCCCACATTTTTGTCAAAAAATGTAGACAAAAGTAGGTTAAAAATTCAAGTTGACAGACAAGCAATTGAACATTAACATTTTTAAATAACCTAACTAAGACGCTTTTACACTTCTACTCATCCCTTTTCACATATTTTCTCCTATCCTTTATCAATTTAGTAGGAACAGAGTAACTGTGAACTTCAAGTCCACAAGCAATGCCAAACTGTCATTGGTGCTTCAAAAGCAGCCTGAGATGGTACTTATAAGAATTTCTTTCACTGCTCTCCTTGCCCTAGGCAAGAGGCTTTAATATTGGCAAGGCAGGAATAGAGACACTGTTGTAGAGAACGGACTTTGGACACAGCAGAGGAAAGGGAGGGTGAGATGAATTGAGAGTGTAGCACTGACATATATACACTACCATGTGTAAAACATATAGCTAGTGGGAAGATACTGTATAGCACAGGGAGATCAGCTTGGTGCTTTGTGATAACCTAGAGTGGGATAGGGAGGATGGGTGGGAGGCTCAAGAGGGAGGGGATATAGGTATATATATATAGCTGATTCACTTTGTTGTCCAGCAGGAACTAGCACAACATTGTAAAGCAATTATAATCCAATAAAGATGTAATAAATAAATAAATTTCCAGGCATAATAAAAAAATGCCTTTAGTTTTCAAAACTGTGTCAAATACCTTTAAAAACACTTCTCCTTTTATTTTAAATTTTGTTTTGTTAGTTTATGAGTGTTTCTCCTAAAGAGACGCCTGATGATTATAAAGATTTACGGGCATAAGTATAAGATTTTGTGAAAGTGTCCCAGAATCTCTCCTAAATAAAATTGCTACCATTCTTGATTTCTAAGCGAGGTTAACATTTGATGTATATGGGTCAACCCTTTAAAAGGAATTATTACTTTTACTGTAAATATTCATGTAGAAATGCAAAAAACAATTGGGAAAATGAACTCATGCATAAATTATTTCAGTAGTTAAATTAAAAATTATTTTCACCCACAATGCACAGTAAAATGAATACAAAGGAATTTTTTTCACCTTGATGAACGAAAGCAATAGAATTTGTAAAAATATTCTCCTGTAGTTAATAAATAATAGTTTCATAGATAGTCTGTTTTAAGTCAATTAGGGGAAAAAAGGATGAAATTAAACAGTCATTAATAGAGATGTCCATGGGAAATACACATGACTTTGAATGACCCTAAGTAAAAGTGTTGTGATTATATAAACCTAAATGGGTATTTTCATATATAAGTAAAATTTCAGTCCATAGCTTTATTTTATTACACTTTTCTATGTATTTTGAGCTGTCTGTGTTTCTTTTCAGCCTATCTTCTGTAGCTGGTCTTGGTTTTTTTGCCTAGACTCCTTTCCTTCTATTGAGTAATCTGCTCCTTTACTTTTAGGGAGCTATTCCGTTCCCATTACCCATTTTACTTACGGTCTTGAAAAAAAACTGTTATCTTCATGTATGACACTGACCTATCTGGAAAGAATAAATCATCTAAGTGTAAGCATGCAAACCAAAAGAGCCCATCATCATCCTTTCTTGGAATTTTTGACACAAAGAAAACTATTTTCCCAAAGGAGATGTTGGAAACTGGAAACTCCCAAGATTCTGACAACTATTGTTCTGGCACTTCGGAGAAAGCAGATTTGATATTGTAGTGGTCGGTGCAACAAGGTTCCCTTCATAAGGAGGAACTTGATCATAAGTTCTCCTGAGGTATAAATACATTGTAAACCTTTGTGAATGGTGTTTTGTCATGTCGAATGAACCCTATAGCACAATGGGTAAACATAGGACCTACCAATCTGATGTTCCCTTTCGATGCTTTGTATACAGGGACCTGCTGTATAGGAGGAAGCCTATGAGTCATTTCTCAGATTTTCTGAGCTGACCAGGTCTCCTCAGGGTCAGTGACCTTACTGGCCAGCCAGGGGTCCTTGGAGCTCTTCCAAGTCCTCTGGCCAGTATTTACTCAGAGAAATGAAGGGCTAAATATGTTGTACAAAGTTTCATTTCTGCACCTTGTCTTTGAAGCCATACAAACCATTTGTTTACCTATTCTAATATTTCTGTGGAACTGATAAATTTGCATAAAAAGTAACATCTTTCCTTTGCAGAGAATAAAACTGATATCAAAGAAAGGCAAAGATGAGGGCTTCCCTGGTGGCACAGTGGTTGAGAGTCCGCCTGCCAATGCAGGGGATGCGGGTTCGTGCCCCGGTCTGGGAAGATCCCACTTGTCGCGGAGCGGCTGAGCCTGTGAGCCATGGCCGCTGAGCCTGTGCGTCCGGAGCCTGTGCTGCGCAACGGGAGAGGCCACAACAGTGAGAGGCCCGCGTACCGCAAAAAAAAAAAAAAAAAAAAAAAAGAGGCAAAGATGAGAGATGGAGAGCCCTGACCAGGCTCACACCACTGTTTACAGTGCCTGCAGTTGCTACGTTTTTTGTCCCCATCTTTTCTACACTTGAGTGTACCTTCTGTGCTTTCCTTTCAGTGAAAAGCACTAGTATCTTTCCAGTTAATTTCTCTCTCCTTTTTTTTTTTTTTTTTTTTTGGCTTAGATTGAGCTGTGTATCTTTAAAAATCTAGTCCTGAGTGATAGAGAAACTGTCAATAGAACTGGTACATTACAGGTGACAAAATGGGAACGTGAGAGTAGGTGCTGAGGTATCAGACATTCAAGATTGGTGAAAGAGCTATTTGGACCATGCAAAAGCAATATCATCAAGCTATAGCATTCTGGTCCTTGAAACTCCAGGCATGTATTCACACATATACAAAAAGCCATTTAGGTGACTCTGCAAAAATATATCAGCTATGTGTTGGTTACTTCTTAATTAAAGTGCTGCTAAAGTAAAACATACTTGAACCCAAGCCTGTCCATCCCAAGAAAAATCAGAGACTGCAATTCAACCTGATGAAACCCATAGTCAACTAAGAAACTGGATAAAGAGATTACTTAGAAAATGATACATATATGTGTCTTCAATATTTTGTTTTAAACTAAATGTACAGTTTTGAGCACAAGTTGATTGATAAGATTTCTGCATCATTTTTTTTTTTACATCTACCAAATCCAATATGTATCATTTAAAATTTCTAGTTTCTTTAAAGTGGAATATAGATTTAAATATGCTATTAATCTGCATTCAGATGGCTTTTAGATATTTATAATTTTTACTTTACTATTTTAGTTAATTTATATACACACAATTCAGGGTAATTTTTGTGTGTGTGACTAGTTTTATCAATCTTTCCCAAGCATTTCATTTAGTTTTCACAGAAATTACAAACCTCATTTTTTTTACACTCATGTGTCTAATTTGGTGTACATATAGAAATTAATTATTTACGGTGGTAGCAAATGAACTGACAAAAACAGACTGGGGAAGCAAAAGCAACAGGCTCTTAATTGCATACCTCAGCTGCTGGGAGCAGAGGTGTTCAGATGTTCAGGAATGTGGCCCCCGGGGGAACTCAACAAGCTGGGGGGCAGAGGTCATAAAGTTTTACAGGGAAAATAGAGTGAGGGATGTATTCTTTTGCTAAGGCTGCCATAACAAAGTACCACAAACTGAGTGACTTAAACAACAGAGGTTTTTTATCTCACAGTCCTAGAGGATAAAAGTCTGAAATCAAGGTGTCAGTTCCTTCTGAGGATCTCTCCCATGCCTCTCCCCTAGTGGGGGTGATGATGTGTCATCATTACAGCTTCTATCACATGATTTCAGTAAGAGAGCTTTTTTTGCCTGTGGCTAGTGATAGGGCTCTGAGCCTGATCACAAGCTGATCTAGTGATAATTGGTAAGTATGTTGGTGACTGTACAATTAAGTTGCACAATGAGAGGTGGGGCATTTGGGGATCAGGAAGAAAAAGAAAATCAGTGTGTATATTATTTAAACATGTGATATAGACTGGTTGCTCCTGTCTCCTTATAATGCAGCAGAGCCAATCAGAGAACATCCCTGGGGAGAGCTTTTTATTGTTTGTTTTTCTTTATTTTATTACTAGAAACAATGAGGATGTTATTTTTTCATGGGTCCTTACTAAAAGCCGTTACTAGTCATGTATAACATCATCACGGGGGGAAGGCTGTTTGAGAGAATGAGGCAGACACACAGAGGGAAGAGAAGAAAAGCATCTCTGCTTCCAGTTCCAGACTTTTTCAGAACCAATTCTAAAGCATAGCTGTTGGATTGTTCCTTCAACATTGGGAGCAGTCCAGGAATCCTTTCAATACATTTCCCTTTTTGTTTACTCTGGTTCAAAAGTGTTCTTTTTTGTTTTTTCCCAAAAGTATCTTGACGTTTATACTTTCTTTTTAAGGCAATGGAATTTGCACAGTATTTCAAACGATATTACATAGCATATATATATATATATATATATATATATATATATATATATAAAATTATAGATTTTGTTAAAGTATCTTTATATTATTTGTGCATCTAAATATATTTATTTTCAAAATAGTCTTATGTTTATTAGAAAAGTAATACAGCAAATTTTAACAAATCTAAACAATATATAATTTAGTAATAATTATGTCTTTATATTTCACTCCTATCCAATTCAGAAGATATTAAATTTTTTAGGATGATTATATATTCCCAGGTACTTTTTGTGCTCATTGGCATATCTTTCTTAACTTTTATTCTCCCTCTCTCTCTCTCTCTCACATACACACACAATTTTTTTTCTGATGCAAGGGATCACATTCTACATATTGTTCTGCACCCGGCTTTTATAAATAAACAATAGTTTTTTTAAAAAATCTAAGTGAAAGCATGAAGGCTTATTTTACTTTTGCTAATCACTCCATTTTGTGCAAATACTCAGACATATTAAATTTATTTATTTATGCATATTTTTAATGTTTCCAGGTTTGGTTTGATTTGGTTTGGTTTTTGCTGTTACAAATGTTAAAGGACATCACTGCACATAAATCTTCATTGATGCTAGCACTAGTGCAGTATAAATTTTCAGAAATAAAATTGTTATTCAAAAGTGTGTTCATTTATAATTTCAAACTACCATTTGGAAAGTCAATTAAATTTACTTTCCCTTCAAAAGTGTATATTCGGTCTTCCCCGGTGGCGCAGTGGTTGAGAGTCCGCCTGCCGATGCAGGAGACGTGGGTTCGTGCCCCCGTCCGGGAGGATCCCACATGCCGCGGAGCGGCTGGGCCCGTGAACCATGGCCGCTGAGCCTGCGCATCCGGAGCCTGTGCTCCGCAACGGGAGAGGCCACAGCAGTGAGAAGCCCACGTACCGCAAAAAAAAAAAAAAAAAAAAAAAAAAGTGTATATGCTATCCCATTACTCTTATAAATCTCATGTGCTATTAAATATTTTCTTTTAAAAATCTAAAAGACAAAACTATTTTCTATTTAATGTTTCAATGTATATTTCCTAACCTTTAATGAGATTTGAATAAGTTTGTATTTGTATTAACTGCTTTAATTTATCTTTTTCTGAAAATTATTTGTTAATGTTTTGGCCCATTTTCTATTAGGTTCTTAGAGACAGTAAATATAATTAACTCTTCAAGAAGTTTATGAAGAAGAAATTTTAAAAAGTAGTTAAATAACATGTGTGATTGAAAAGATTTTCTTATTTAGTTGGCCATATTCTTGTTTTTAATGGAAATATTTGAAGGTATCCAAAGACCAAGGAATAGCTACAAATATAGTACAGAGGGTAACTACAAAGGACTTAGAAATAAAAATTGGTAGTAAAAGTTTCTGGCAAAAGTGAGAAAAAGTGAGATTCAAACATAAATTGAGATTATTATTTCTTAATCCTCTATCCCCAAAACAAAACTTCAGATAAAATTACCCAGAAATGTCCAGAATGTCACTTTCTTTGAAATGTAATATATGCCCTCTATATTGAAACCATTTAATATAAAATGTAATAAATCTTCACATTATGAAGACTCATTTAGACTTACCATAGTTTGAAAGCATCTTAGTTTACCAACTTTTCTTGTATTTTGTTTTCTCCATCTTTGCATTTTCATTTTGTGGTAAAAGCACATCCTTAATTTGATTTTCAGAAAAGGTAGTACCTAGATAACGTACTTTCTGAGGGCTTGTGTGCCTCGATATATTTTTATATTTTGAAATCACAGTTGAATGATATTACATTGAATATAAAAATTTAGATAAAAATAAATTTAAAAACTTTTGCCATCTTGACCCACTATCTCACTATAGAGGTAAAAAGTGTAGACAAAAAAACTGGTCTAAATTTTCTTTTACACATGAAGAAGCTGAGGTTCAAAGTACTTAATTAATTATGCAAGGTAAAATAACTAGTAATTGGACCGTTGACACTGGAACTCATATGCTCTGTATTCTTGTATTAGTTTCCTAGGTCTGCCATAACAAAGTGCTGCAGTCTGGGTGGCTTAACAACAAAGAATTTCTCACAGTTCTGAAGGCTAGAAGTCCTAGATCAAGGCATTGGCAGGGCTTCTTCTAAGCATCTCTCCTTGGCTTGTAGATGGCTGTCTTCTCCTTGTGTCTACATGCTCTTTCCTCTGTAGGTTCCTTTTACCTTAATCTCCTAGTAAGGACAAACTCGGTGTTGGATTAAGCTTTACCCTAATGACCTCCTTCCAACTGAATTACTTCTTTAAATACCCTATATGCAAATATAGTCACATATTGGGATACTAAGAGTTGGGACTTCAAAATATGAATTTGGGGGAGGGACAAAATTCAGCTTAGAACAATCCTCAATTCCTACAATATCTCTATTAAATATACAGATTTTTACAGTGTTTAAAACAACTTATGGCTCAGCTCCAGAACCTAATTATATCACTAAGCATACCAAAATGAATACATCAATCTCTAGGTATTTTAGAAATGATAAGACAGGTACAATTCAAGCTCCTTGAGAAATCTTACTTAAATAAGTGTTATCTCTGATAAATTGACCTCTTCTGCTGCCCAAAGCAAGTCATGTCCAGCATTTATATTTTGCTTTCAAATGAATCATTTATCTTACCTGGAGACAGCTTACCTCTGACACAAAAGTTACCAACCTCAGCCTACCCTGTCAGTCATGCTGCTTAGAAAACTTAATCTCTTTAACAAACATATCAGAGTAAAGCTTATCTTTAAACATAACATAACTGGATAACACCCTCATACATTTTTTTCTCATTTTATGCCACTGTTTTCTACAATAAAACACTGCTCCCCAATATCTTACCTTAATATATGGTATTATATATATATACATTAGCTGCTTTTCTAACATAGCAGATGATGCACATTTATTTTGTTTCAAATTTATAGCAAGAACAGCATGAACAAAACACATCTTCTAGAGTCTTGTTGGGTGATAGATGGTTTCCAAAGTCTAGGAAGATTTCCAGGTGCATTTCAAGGAAGTTAGTTTCTCAGAGTTGTGGGTAAAGACTCTTTTCCCCTGAATAAATACCATTAACTACTGTCAATCTAATGCTCAGTTTAAGAAAATAAACTAATCAGATAGAAAGTAACCATCACATCAGAAATTTTAGTAACTTTAAAGCTAATAAATTCTTCTATCAAAACGACCCAGCAATCCCACTACTGGACATATACCCTGAGAAAAACATAATTCAAAAAGATTAATGTACCAAAATGTTCAATGCAGCTCTATTTACAATAACCAGGACATGGAAGCAACCTAAGTGTCCATCAACAGATGAGTGGGTAAAGAAGATGTGATACATATATACAGTGGAATATTAGCCATAAAGTGAAACGAAATTGAGTTATTTGTAGTGAGGTGAATGAACCTAGAGTCTGTCATACAGAGTGAAGTAAGTCAGAAAGAGAAAAAGAAATATCATATGCTAACACATATATATGGAATCTAAAAAAAAAAAAAGGTCAGGAAGAACCTAGGGGCAAGACAGGAATAAAGACACAGACCTACTAGAGAATGGACTTGAGGATATGGGGAGGGGGAAGGGTAAGCTGTGACAAAGTGAGAGAGTGGCATGGACATATATACACTACCAAATGTAAAATAGATAGCTATTGGGAAGCAGCTGCATAGCACAGGGAGATCAGCTCGGTGCTTTGTGACCACCTAGAGGGGTGGGATAGGGAGGGTGGGAGGGAGGCAGATTCAAGAGAGAAGAGATATGGGAACATATGTATATGTATAACTGATTCACTTTGCTATAAAGCAGAAACTAACACACCATTGTAAAGCAATTATATTCCAATAAAGATGTTAAAAAAAAAAAGAGTTTCTAATCACATTCCATTTTCAGCTAAGGATCAACATTAATGGAAAACTACTTCAAACACAACTTTTTAATCAAACGGTGCTTGGAATAGGGAATAATTTCCAGAATTCTCTTGAGACAGAATCTTATTTTACAGATAAGAAAGCAGATGAGTTAATTGATCTGTCCAACTTTAACAGTATATGAATGGGTTTCAACTTTCCTAACCTGTTACTAATAGTCCTTGACATGATCTACCACACTATTTAAATGTATTTTTAAATTCATGTTAGTGAATATATATATATATAATATATATATAACTATGTTTAATATATAACTATATATAAAAACTAAATATATTATATATACTATATATGATATTTGAATCACCCAATCATGGTGGTATTGTCCCACTGAGTCCTAGAAGAAACTGCTGGAACCACTACTGGGGACACAGAATGCTGTTGCTATGGTAATGAATTATCAACCAAATTTTGCCTCTCTGTATCGCTCAAATTAGATTAAATATCCCAGATGATGTCATTCAGGTAAGTGACTATGCTATAATGCTATACTACCTTGCTCATGCAAAACAGCAGTCTAGCATCTTTAGATTCCCTAAGAAGAAATGAGGACCAATTCTCATGAAAACTCAAACAATGTTATGGTCCCTAAATATAGAAAGTTGGTATAGTATATACTCAAATTAAATTTACCTCAGAGGCCTACTTTGAGGATAGCCTTTGATCATTTCACATACATACACCTACTACTTCTCGTATTTCTACTTCTCAAAGAAATGTCCTGCCTATCATAATCCAGCTGTGTCCTTTACATTACCAAAATCATATCACTTCTGTTGGAAGAGACAACCCGAATCTCACCAGTTACTGAATTCACTTCCAAATCTAAAATTTTGATTTATTGATCTGTTTCCTTGAACTCATTAAATCCTGTCTATTTTCTGTCATCTCTGAGCTAATTTAAAAAGTTAAATTTAGGGGCTTCCCTGGTGGCGCAGTGGTTGAGAGTCCGCCTGCCGATGCAGGGGACACGGGTTCGTGCCCCGGTCCGGGAGGATCCCGCATGCCACGGAGTGGCTGGGCCGTACACAGATCCTGCGCGTCCGGAGGCTGTGCTCCGCGGCGGGAGGGGCCGCAGCAGTGAGAGGCCCGCGTACAGCAAAAAAAAAAAAAAAAAAAAAAGTTAAATTTATATTCCATTTATATATATGGAATGTGTAACTTTAGCTAGTATGAGGGCTGTAAACAGTATGTGTGCCTTTGGTCCTGTATCACCCACCCCATGAACTTTTTGTAAGAAACATAGCTACTTGAATCTTGCTGCTTACTGTGGTAGCTTGGTTGCATTGCCTGTGTCCTCACTTCCATTTCTGAGGATTCTAATCATATGTAGGTCCTACAAACACATGGATGCACGAACTCTGTTTTGCAGCAGCTACACTATTTCACTTTGATAGGCAGAATTGTTCACTCAAATCTTCATCATAACCCACCTTTTTTTGTTTGTTTGTTTTGTTTAGGAGAATTAGGAGCTTAAATTGGCCAGGTTGCCACGCTAACTCTCAATTCAATAAAATCACTATTATTTACCAAGTAAAACTTTTTTCCTTTCACTTATGAAGATCCCAAGGGATTGAGCAGAGAAATATTTTTCTAATGGGACAATAGATCTAATAGTGAGAAATAGTGTTCACTGATTCCAAGCACACATTGCACCCAATTTGATAGCACCCCAGTCTAGGTTTAACCATCCAGCTAGCTCTGCACCTGAATCATCTTGAGCCATCCCACTGTTTTGTATAGTAGGTCTACTCTACTTAATGAGATATATTATAGGACCAATGGGTAATGCCATGGGTATCAGAACTTTCCTTATTATTTTATAAGAAAGTAAGTTTCCTGGCTAGTACCAAGATTGTGTGGTAGGTTCTGAGGATATTTTAGCTGAGATTGATGGGAGGAAGAAAGATAGAGTGAAGAATAGAGAAAGTTTTAAATATTCATATGTAGCAGGGAAACATTCAAAGAGAAGGAAATTATGAATTTTGGAAAGGAATATTCAGAAACGAAGCTGATGTTGATGGTTTACCAAATATACTTACATGAATATAAGACTAATGAAGATATAAAAGCTGTCTCAGTCAGGTGCTTGGTTCTAGCCACAGTTCCTTCAGTCCATCAGTCTGTTGCCAACAGCTGATTAGGTTCTCTGGTCTAACCTTAAACGTAAACATCAAGCTTTGATTAGGGGACATGTGTGTTTACAAACAACACAAATATAATTGTCTTGATGAAATTAAAACTAAAAATTAGTATAAAATGAAGAAAATCTGCATCATTTAAGATAATAGATTAGATGTCTTTATTTAACATCTAACGTTTCTCTTTATCTCAAGAATACAGCAATACTATTAGGAGAAGCACAGCTAGCTTTTATCCTATCATGAATTACAGTGGTTTCCTAAGTCTTCTAATGGTTACCTTTAGAAATATGTAAGGAAATTGGCAATGAGATTTTCAGAAGAGTACAGGATAAGGTTACTTCCATTCAGTGGAAGGGGTTTTAGTGTTTCCAATTATGGCTATTTCCCGAAGACAATTTTTTTCCTGACAACTACTTTTAGGAGATAAGAATATTTCATAATTAATTCTCAGTTGTTTCCTATTATGCTTCTAGTGATATATTTCTGTACACTAATAGGTTGGAGATAGTGTTACAAAATAAATGTAATCCATATTTTCTATTTGTCAAAAACTTTTTTTCAGCATGAAAAGCTTTGAGTTTCAAATGGGAAGTTATGTAAATTACATTCAAATAAATAATTGTTGTTTGGGAAGTTTCATGTCCTTAACTTTGTGCTGATTTCTCTGGAAGATACACATAAATATAAACAGTTTCTATTAAAGGCTTAGAGGGAATATAAACTCTTAGATTGATGGAAAAATATATTGATAAAGTCATAATTCAAAGTGCATTGTAAGAACCCAAGTGTATATCATGAAGGAAGTAATACTTGAATTACTTTTTAAAGAATGAATAGAGTTGATAGGTAAATATGTGAAGAAAGAAAGCCTTTTCAGATAGAAAAAAGAAATGTATTTACCCAAGCAAAAATTCAGGGGATAGAAAATTTGAGTAACTACTAGTGAAATACTTTTACTCCAGTTTGTATAGATTGCATAAATGTTATTAAAGTTCAGTCATCTATAATTCTGGAAAGGTGTATCATGCCAATACATGTAGGATTTTGAAAAATTAAGACTATGGAATATGGATCTAATCAAATAAGCAATGGAAATATTTAGAACTTTGCTTAAGGAAGATTGATCTTATAACACTATAATCCATAGGATAAATTTAGCTGAAATGATAGTAAAGATGAACTTAGCTGGTGGCCATGATTTCAGTAAGCCTAGCTCTATGTGAGGAAGCCTACAGGGTATTACATGTAGAGCTGGTGGGAAGAAAGTAATTGCAAACAAAACAAATCAAAGCAAAACAAAAACATATTGAAAGTAGAAAAGTATATATGTAATTGCTAAAAAGATTTATGTAAGGAGTGAAGAATAATGCAAAGATGACTAAAGTCTTATATTTAGCTATTGGAAGATTCATTGTCCATTATCAAGAGTTGTTTGAAGGCATGATTTGAAGCCATGTCTCAGATACAGCCTAATGAATAGCATATAATTATCAGTGATTTCAGCCTAATAGTTTTGAATGACTATTGCAATATTTAATGACATTAATACACTGATGATGTATTGCCTGAATGACTTTGATGAAAATATGATTGAAATTTGCCTATTAATCTTAAAATTGCAAAAGGGTCTACAGGAATTAAAATCACTTCTTGATATGATATGCTCTCAGGTGATTTTAAACTTCATTCTCCATGTTTATTTTCCAAATATAAGTTATACATTTACAGCACACATACATACACATGCAATTATTTAGGAGACGAGGAGATGGCAAAACACAAAACATACACATTAAAGGGTTGCTTTGATATTACTTAGTTCAAACCTGATAACATTTCCTACTAGTTTTGATTGAACAGCATCATACACCCCATGTTGTGTTTTTGTTGTTTTTCTTTGTTGTTGTTTTTCTATGTCTTAGATACTGAGTGCAATGATTCTCAGCACCAAACACTTTTTAATTTGGGGTTCAGTTGGGTAATGTTCGAAAATGTATCATTTTCTATCCAGATTTTTCATAAGTTTATTTCATTTCAGACTGAAAGAAGATGGGAGATGATATTTCTCACTTTGTACGATTAGAAGAAAATGTATGGCTCTGTCAAAACTGTGGATGCATTACCTATGCCAATGATTTACAAACCCTTGCAGTATTCTAAGTGGTGGGCTTTTCAGTCTCTCATTAGCTGCTACTCCCAGCCCCCAGCCCCAAAACCCAGAGCAGCCCTTGTTTTTCTGAGTTAGAGGCTTTGGGGAAGGTGTGATTAAGAGATGGCTGTGTCATATGAAATCTACAAGAATCACTACACATCGTTTGAATCTCTCTCTCTCTCTCTCTCTCTCTCTCCCCCTATCTCTTCCTCTCTCTCTCTCTTTCTCACATGCACAGATCAACTATTTCCTTCAATCCAAGTCTCACAGACATATTTAGCAAAACTATTCCAAGCTTTTAGCATATGGAGGTTTAGATCAGATTTTTTTTTTAATGTGTATTTTGTTGACTTTTAAATAGGAATTAGGGAATGTTTGGTGCCAGGAAATACCCATGCCCTCAGTTTGCCTTCCTGTTAGGATAATTGAGGTAGGGAGGGAACACATTCTCACAGAGAACAATGTTGATTTTCCTAGCACTGTCTTTTCCTGAGCTTAAACCTATTATTTTGACTTTCCCTAGCTCCTCCAACAAACAAAACCACAAATTTCAGTAGCTTAACAATAAATTTTATTTCTCATGTATGTAAAATCTAAAATTTTATTTCTTACTGGGAGCTAATCTCTTGGAAGTGATGATTTAAATACTCAGTTCCTTGCATATTTGGGGGCTGCTGTCTTCAACACATAGTTTCCAAAATACATTTGTTTCCTAAGGCTGCCATAACAGATTACCACACACTGGATGGCTTTAAGACAGAATGAATTTATTCCCTCACAGTTCTGGGAGCCAGAAGTCTGAAATCAAGGTGTTGGCAAGGCTATGCTTTCTCTCTGAAAATTCTAAGGAAGGATCCTTCCTTGTTTCTTCCTAGCTTTAGGTGGTTACTAGCAATCTTAGGTGTTCTTTGTCTGTAAGTACATCACTCCAGTCTCTGCCTCTTTCATTACATGGTATTCTCCCTGTATATCTCTGTGTCCAAATTCTTCTCTTCTTATAAGAATCATAGTCCTTGTATAAAGACACAAGTTCTACTAGATTAATGGACCACCCATGTCCACAAGGACCTCATCTTAACATGATTACATCTGCAAAGCCCTTATTTCCAAATGAGGTCATGTTAACATGTTGAGGATAGACATAAATTTTGAGGTATGTTATTCAATTCAGTACAGAAGGGCACAGGGCTTCTCTAAATTAATACAGAAGAGGGTAGATAGAATGGAGGATGAGACCTCAGAGATTTCTACATGGAGTAGGTCTACAACTAGTGTGAACCCCTGCTGTTCCAGAACATAATGACAAGGATACACCCATGCCTATGGAGACTGGAACTTATAGCATCAGTGTATAGCTAGGCAGCAAAAGAAACAGGTTTGTGAGCAGTAGTCAATGTGTATCATACTTAGTTCCCCCTTTTTTAAAAAAAATTAAAGGTAAGCTAAAATGAAACACGTCTGAGAATAAGAACAAAAAATATCCTTCGTTGTTTTGTTTTATTTTTATTTTGTGTCCATTTTATCAGAAAAATAGATTATATTGTTAGAACCTTTCTGCTCCCAAGATCAGACTAAATCCCATTTCATTTCTTGAAAAAAAAAAAAAACTGTAGAAAGAAGAGTAATCAATCAACTAATGTCTTCTATGGTCAAAAAAATAACAAATGTATTATATTTTTCTCAGATGTTTTCTCAGGGGCTCTCACTGTTGTGGCCTCTCCCGTTGCAGAGCACAGGCTCCGGACGCGCAGGCTCAGCGGCCACGGCTCACGGGCCCAGCCGCTCCGTGGCATGTGGGATCTTCCCGGACCGGGGCACGAACCCGTGTTCCCTGCATCGTCAGGCGGACTCTCAACCACTGTGCCACCAGGGAAGCCCTCAGATGTTTTCTTAATAAACAAAATTCTATAGATAAATTTAAATGCTCTAGATTTTCTTCTTTAGACCCCTTACCTCCTCCTCTAAAAATAGCTATTATTGTGTAAGTGATATATATTATCAGTTTTACTTTCTTACAAATAAAGTTCAGTGTAACTACATTGGAGATAGACTACATTTAGTTCACTCCTTTTAAATGTAGAGTTTGACAAGTTTTGACAAATACATACAATTATGTAACTGTCACCACCATTAAGATACAGACCATTTCCATCACCACAGAAAGGTTCCTGGTGCCTCTTTGCAGACACTCCCTTACTCTCAACCTTAGCTCCTGGAAAGCAGTTATCTTATTTCTGTTTCTACAGTTTTGTCTTTTCCTTAATGTTGTATAAATGGAATCATACAGTGTGTATACTTTGACTTCTTTTACTTAGCATAAATCTTTTGAGAACCATCTATGCTGCTGCATATATCTCCCTGTAGTTCCTTTCTTTTTTTTTTTTTTTTTTTTTTAATTGCTAAGTATTCCAGTGTACGGAGGTACTACAATGTGTTTATCCATTCAACAGTTGATGGTCACTAAAGTTGTCCTCAGTTTTAGGTACCCATATCCCATAGGAATAAAGTTCCTAAACACATTTGCATGCAGACTTCTGTGTGGACATTTGTTTTTATTTCTTTTGAATACATAGCTAGAAGTAGTATTTTAAGGTCATATGGTAAGTAATGCTTAAATTCATAAGAAACGGCCAAACTATTTTCCAAAGCAGCTGTATTATTTTGCATTTTAAAATCTAAAGATTTGCAGTTGCTCTACATTCTTACCAGCCCTTTTGTTATCTGATTTCTTAATTGTAGTGATTTTCATATATGTATATGGTATCTAATAATGTTTACATTTTCCTAATGACTAATAATGCTGTGCACCATTTTTTGTGTGTTTACTTTTCACCCATATCTTAGGAAAAGGGTGTACTCAAATTCCTTTTCCATTTTTTAAAAATGAGTCACTTTTCTTATTAATATTTAGTTGTAAAAATTTCATTTCTATCCTAGAAACAAGTCTCCAATATTAGATATTTCAAATATTTCCCCCAGTAAATAACTACTATTTTTCATTTCCTTAACACTGCTTTTGAAAGCACAAAAAATTTTAATTTTGATGAAATACAATTTAGCATTGTTCCTTTTATGTTCCATGCTTTTAGTCATATACCTACAAAAGTTTTGTCTAATCAAAGATCACAAAGATTTTCTCCTGTATTTCCTTTTATAAGTTTCATAGTTTCAAACTGTACATTTAGAATTACAATGTATTCTGAGGGGTTTCTTTTTTGGTATAAGATGTAAATTGAATTGTTTCATTTTTTGCACATACATGCAGTTTTTTTTAATTACCAGAATTATGACTTATAACATTATACCAGAACATACAAGATTTTTAGGAATTTCATGTAATGTCTGAAACATTTATATTAACATATTTCCATACAAATAACCCAAAGAAAGATTAGTATTGTTTTTTTTATTTTTGAATTTAATTTTATTTATTATTTTTATACAGCAGGTTCTTATTAGTCATCAATTTTATACACATTAGTGTATATATGTCAATTCCAATCTCCCAGTTCATCCCACCACCAGCACCACCCCCCATGGCTTTCCCCCAGTGGTGCCCATACGTTTGTTCTCTACATCTGTGTCTCAACTGCTGCCCTGCAAAACGGTTCATCTGTACCATTTTTCTAGGTTCCACATACATGTGTTAATATATGATATTTGTTTTTCTCTTTCTGACTTACTTCACTCACTATGACAGTCTCTAGATCCATCCACGTCTCAACAAATGACCCAATTTCATTCCTTTTTATGGCTGAATAATATTCCATCATATATATGTACCACATCTTCTTTATCCATTTGTCTGTCGATGGGCATTTAGGTTGCTTCCATGACCTGGCTATTTTAAATAGTGCTGCAATGAACATTGGGGTGCATGTATCTTTTTAAATTATGGTTTTCCCTGGGTATATGCCCAGTAGTGGGATTGCTGGATCATATCGTAATTCTATTTTTAGTTTTTAAGGAACCTCCATACTGTTATCCATAGTGGCTCTATCAATTTACATTCCCACCAACAGTGCAAGAGGGTCCCCTTTTCTCCACACCCTCTCCAGCATTTGTTGTTTGTAGATCTTCTGATGATGCCCATTCTAACTGGTGTGAGCTGATACCTCATTGTAGTTTTGAGTTGCATTTCTCTAATAATTAGTGATGTGGAGCAGCTTTTCATATGCTTTTTGGCCATCTGTATGTCTTCTTTAAAGAAATGTCTAGTTAGGTCTTCTGCCCATTTTTGGATTGAGTTGCTTGTTTCTTTAATATTGAGCTGCACGAGCTGTTTATATATTTTGGAGATTAATCTTTTGTGCATTGATTCATTTGCAAGTATTTCTCCCATTCTGAGGGTTGTCTTTTCATCTTGTTTATGGTTTCCTTTGCTGTGCAAAAACTTTGAAGTTTCATTAGGTCCCACTTGTTTATTTATTTATTTTTTATTTCCATTACACTAGGAGGTGGATCAAAAAAGATCTTGCTGTGATTTATGTCAAAGAGGGTTCTTCCTGTGTTTTCCTCTAAGAGCTTTATAGTGTCCGGTCTTAAATTTAGGTCTCAAATCCATTTTGAGTTTAGTTTTGTGTATGGTGTTAGGGAGTTTTCTAATTTCATTCTTTTACGTGTAGCTGTCCAGTTTTCCCAGCATCATTTATTGAGGAGACTTTCTTTTCTCCACAGTATACCCTTGCCTCCTTTGTCATAGATTAGTTGACCATAGGTGTGTGGGTTTACCCCTGGGCTTTCTATCTTGTTCCATTGATCTTTGTTTCTGTTTTTGTGCCAGTAGAATATTATCTTGATTACTGTAGCTTTGTAGTATCGTCTGAAGTCAGGGAGTCTGATTCCTCCTGCTCCGTTTTTTTCCCTCAAGGCTGCTTTGGCTATTCGGGGTCTTTTTTGTCTCCATTCAAATTTTAAGATTTTTTTGTTCTAGTCTCGTAAAAAATGCCATTGGTAATTTGATAGGGATTGCATTGAATCTGTAGGTTGCTTTGGGTAGTATAGTCATTTTCACAATATTGATTCTTCCAATCCAAGAGCATGGTATATCTCTCCATCTGTATCATCTTTAATTTCTTTCATCAGTTTCTTAGAGTTTTCTGCATACAGGTATTTTGTCTCCCTAGGTAGGTTTATTCCTAGGTATTTTATTCTTTTCGTTGCAGTGGTAAATGGGAGTATTTCCTTAATTTCTCTTTCAGATTTTTCATCATTATTGTATAAGAATGCAAGAGATTTCTGTGCATTAATTTTGTATCCTGCTACTTTACTAAATTCATTGATTAGCTCTGGTAGTTTTCTAGTGGCATTTTTAGGATTCTCTATGTATAGTATCATGATATCTGCAAACAGTGACAGTTTAACTTCTTCTTTTCCGATTTGTATTCCTTTTATTTCTTTTTCTTCTCTGATTGCTATGGCTAGGACTTCCAAAACTATGTTGAATAATAGTGGTGAGAGTGAACATCTTTGTCTTTTTCGTGATCTTAGAGGAAATGCTTTCAGTTATTCACATTGAGAATGATGTTTTGCTGTAGGTTTGTCATATATGGCCTTTATTATGTTGAGGTCAGTTCCCTCTATGCCAACTTTCTGGAGAGTTTTTATCATAAATGGGTGTTGAATTTTGTCAAATGCTTTTTCTGAATCTATTGAAATGATTATATGGTTTTCTTCTTCAATTTCTTAATATGGTGTATCACATTGATTGATTTGCATATATTGAAGAATCCTTGAATTCCTGGGATAAATCCCCCTTGATCATGGTGTATGATCCTTTTAATGTGTTGTTGGATTCTGTTTGCTAGTATTTTGTTGAGGATTTCTGCATGTATATTCATCAATGATATTGGTCTGTAATTTTCTTTTTTTGTAGTGTCTTTTCTGGTTTTGGTATGAGGGTGATCATGGCCTCATAGAATGAGTTTGGGAGTATTCCTTACTCTGCAATTTTTTGGAAGAGTTTGACAAGGATGGGTGTTAGCTCTTCTCCAAATGTTTGATAGAATTCACCTGTAAAGCCATTTGGTCCTGGACTTTTGTTTGTTGGAAGATTTTTTTTTTTTTGCGGTACACGGGCCTCTCACTATTGTGGCCTCTCTCATTGCGGAGCACAGGCTCTGGATGTGCAGACTCAGCAGCCATGGCTCACAGGCCCAGCAGCTCCATGGCATGTGGGATCTTCCCGGACCGGGGCACGAACCCGTGTCCCCTGCATCAGCAGGCAGACTCTCAACCACTGCACCAGCAGGGAAACCCTGTTGGAAGATTTTTAATCACAGATTGAATTTCATTACTTGTTATTGGTCTGATCATATTTTCTATTTCTTACTGGCTCAGTCTTGGAAGGTTATACCTTTCTAAGAATTTGTTCATTTTTCCCAAGTTGTCCATTTTATTCGCATAGAGTTGCTTGTAGTAGTCTCTTAGGAAGCTTTGTATTTCTGTGGTGTCTGTTGTAACTTCTCCTTTTTCATTTCTAATTTTATTGATTTGAGTCCTCTCCCTCTTTTTCTTGATGAGTCTGGCTAATGGTTTATCAATTTTGTTGATCTTCTCAGAGAACCAGCTTTTAGTTTTATTGATCTTTGCTATTGTTTTCTTTGTTTCTATTTCATTTATTTCTGCTCTGATCTTTATGATTTCTATCCTTCTGCTAACTTTGGGTTTTATTTGTTCTTCTTTCTCTAGTTCCTTTAGGTGTAAGTTTCGATTGTTTATTTGAGAATTTTCTTGTTTCTTGAGGTAGGCTTATATAGCTATAAACTTCCCTCTTAGAACTTCTTTTGCTGCACCCCACAGGTTTTAGATCGTCATGTTTTCATTGTCATTTGTCTCTAGGTACTTTTTTATTTCCCCTTTGATTTCTTCAGTGATCTCTTAGTTATTTAGTAACGTATTTTTTAGCCTCCATTGTGCTTTTTATGTTTTTTTCCCTGTAATTCATTTCTACTCTCATAGCATTGTGGTCAGAAAAGATGCTTGATATGATTTCAATTTTCTTAAATTTACTGAGGTTTGATTTGTGACCCAAGATGTGATCTATCCTGGAGAATGTTCCGTGCGCACTTGAGAAGAAAGTGTAATCTGATGTTTTTGGATAGAATGTCCTATAAATATCAATTAAATCTATCTGGTCTATTGTGTCATTTAAAGCTCCTGTTCCCTTATTTATTTTCGTTTTGGATGATCTGTCTATTGGTGTAAATGAGGTGTTAAAGTCCCCCACTCTTATTGTGTTACTGTCGATTTCCTCTTTTAGAGCTGTTAGCAGTTGCCTTATGTATTGAGGTGCTCCTATGTTGGGTGCATATATATTTATAATTGTTATATCTTTTTCTTGGATTGATCCGTTGATCATTATGTAGTGTCCTTCCTTGTCCCTTGTAACATTCTTTATTTTAAAGTCTATTTTATCTGATATGAGTATTGCTGCTCCAGCTTTCCTTTGATTTCCATTTGCATAGAATATCTTTTTCCATCCCCTCACTTTCAGTCTGTATGTGTCCCTAGAGCTGAAGTGGGTCTCTTGTAGACAGCATATATATGGGTCTTATTTTTGTATTCATTCAGTGAGCCTGTGTCTTTTGGTTGGAGCATTTAATACATTCACATTTAAGGTAATTATCAATACATATGTTCCTATGACCATTTTCTTAATTGTTTTGGGTTTGCTTTTGTAGGTCCTTTTCTTCTCTCGTGTTTCTCAGTTAGAGAAGTTCATTTAGAATTTGTTGTAGAGCTGGTTTGATGGTTCTGAATTCTCTTAGCTTTTGCTTGTCTGTAAAGCTTTTGATTTTTCCATCAAATCTGAATGAGATCCTTGCCGGGTAGAGTAATCATTGTTGTAGGTTCTTCCCTTTCATCACTTTTAAGTATATCATGCCACTCCCTTCTAGCCTGTAGAGTTTCTGATGAGAAATCAGCTCTTAAACTTATGGGAGTTCCCTTGTATGTTATTTGTCATTTTTCCCTTGCTGCTTTCAATAATTTTTCTTTGTCTTTAATTTTTGCCAATTTGATTACTATGTGTTTCAGCGTGTTTCTCCTTGGGTTTATCCTGTATGGGTCTCTGTGCTTCCTGGCCTTGGGTGGCTATTTCCTTTCTCATGTTAGGGAAGTTTTTGACTATACTCTTTTCAAATATTTTCTCGGGTCTTTTCTCTCTCTCTTCTCCTTCTGGGACACCTATAATGCAAATGTTGCTGCACTTAATTTTGTGCCAGAGGTCTCTTAGGCTGTCTTTATTTCTTTTCATTCTTTTTTCTTTATTCTGTTCCACAGCTGTGAATTCCACCATTCTGTCTTCCAGGTCACTTATCCGTTCTTCTGCCTCAATTATTCTGCTATTGATTCCTTCTAGTGTAGTTTTCATTTCAGTTATTGTATTGTTCATCTCTGTTTGTTTGTTCTTTAATTCTTCTAGGTCTTTGTTAAACATTGTTTTCATCTTCTTGATCTTTGCCTCCATTCTTCTTCTGAGGTCCTGGATCATCTTCACTATCATTATTCTGAATTCTTTTTCTGGAAGTTTGCCTATCTCCACTTGATTTAGTTGTTCTCCTGTGTTTTTTTATTATTTATTTAGTTAGTTAGTTTTGGCTGTGTTGGGTCTTCATTTCTGTGTGAGGGCTTTCTCTAGTTGTGGCAGGTGGGGTCCACTCTTCATTGTGGTGCATGTGCCTCTCATTATTGCAGCCTCTCTTGTTGCAGAGCACAGGATCCAGACGTGCAGGCTCACTAGTTTGTGGCTCACGGGCCTAGTTGCTCTGCGTCATGTGGAATCTTCTCAGACCAGGGCTCAAACTCGTGTCCCCTGCATTGGCAGGCCGATTCTCAACCACTGTGCTACCAGTGAAGTCCTTCCTGGGGTTTTATCTTGTTCCTTCTTCTGGTACATAGCCCTCTGCCTTTTCATCTTGTCTATCTTTCTGTGAATGTGGTTTTTGTTCCACAGGCTGCAGGATTGTAGTTCTTACTTCTGCTGTCTGCCCTCTGGTGGATGAGGCTCTATAAGAAGTTTTTAATGTTTCTTGGGGTTTGCTTAATTTCTTTGACCTTTAGTTGCTGTCCTTCATTAACTGTGAAAAATCTGTACCATTATCTCTTCAAATCCCCCCTTGTTATGCATTCTCTCTCCCTTATTTTTCTTGGACTTCAATTACTCCCATGTTAGAAATTTTGATACTGTCCCATATATATTAGATGTTCTACTTTTTTTTTTCATATTTGTCCTCAACACTTAATTTTGGATAAGTTCTATTGAACTATTATCAAGTTCAGCATTTTTTAAAGTCTTTTAAAGGAATCTTTCATCTCTGATATCATATCTCTTAATTCTAGAATTTCTAGCATTTCCTGTCATGTTTTTATCTCTCTGCTGAAGTTCACTATTTATTTATACATGCCATCTACCGTTTCCACTAGATATTTTAACATATCTAAGACCATTATTTTAAATTCTCCCTAATAGCTTCAACATCTGTATCTTTTCTGAATCTGGTTATGTCATTTCCTATATCTCTTGAAAGAGAATCATTTGTTCTGCTTTTCTGTGTGTCTCATAAATTTTGGCTGAATACTAGTCATCATGAACAGATGAGTGTTAAGTATATATATTTAGAAAGGAGCACAACTTTTCTGTCAATCTGATAACTTTGGGGTTTATTAAATCTACTCAGCAGTTGAAGTGGATTTCGTTTTCTTGATCCTATCATTACCTCAGTGAGCCATAAGCTATTTTTAATTGTTTTATTTTTTATCTTTATTTTTATTGAAGTATAGTTGATTTACAATGTATTAATCTCTGCTGTACAGCAAAGTGATTCAGTTATACATATATATACATTCTTTTTTTTAAATATTCTTTTCCATTATGGTTTATCATAAGATATCGAATATAGTTCTCTGTGCCATACAGTAGGACCCTGTTGCTTATCCATTCTATATATAATAGTTTACATCTGCTAACTCCAATTTCCCACTCCATCCCTCCCCCAACCCTTTCGCCTTTGGCAACCACAAGTCAGACATTGAAGTTTTTATTTCAGAAGTTCAGTTTGGGTCTTTTAAAATCTTTACTGTTTACTTAAAAATGTTCAACTTTACCTCTACCTTCTTGAATATGTGAATTATAGTTATGTGCATATTTTAATGTCTTTACTAATTTTATCACCTGACATTTCTGATCTGATCTTTGTTTTTAATTTCTATTGGAGTATAGTTGCTTTACAATGTTGTGTTAGTTTCTACTGTACAGCAAAGTGATTGAGCTATACATATACATATATTGACATATATACACTATTTTTTAAAATCAGAGTATAATTGCTTTACAATGTTGTGTTAGTTTCTGCCACACAGTGAAGTGAATCAGCCATATGCATACACACATCCCCTCCTCTTGGATTTCCCCCCTCCCCATCCCATCCAACTAGGTCATCACAGAGCACTGAGCTGAGCTCCTTGTGCTATACAGCAGGTTCCCACTAGCTATCTATTTTATACATGGTAGTGTATTTATGTCAAACCTAATCTCCCAATTCATCCCACCCTCCCCTTCCCCTCTTGTGTCCACATGTCCATTCTCTATATCTGCCTTTCTATTCCTGCCCTGCAAATAGGTTCATCTGTACCATTTTTCTAGTTTTCACATGTATGTTAATATATGATATTTGTTTTCCTCTTTCTGACTCACTTCACTCTGTATGGCAGACTCTAGGTCCACCCACATCTCTACAAATGACCCAATTTCACTTCTTTTTATTGGTACTATGTAAAAAATAGATAACTAATGAGAACCTACTGTATAGCACAGGAAACTCTACTCAGTCCTCTGTGGTGACCTAAATGAGAAGAAAATCCAAATAAGTGAACCATAAGCTTTAACACTTCTAGCAGTAAAGCTGCCACTATCTAGTCCTTTATTTTGGTGCAGAATCTTGAGCTCAAGCCTCAGATGAAACTTGCTTTTCCCTCTCCCTCCAAATCAGTGGATCTTTGCCCAGTCCCTGTGGATAAGAAAGTTTGCTGTCCTTTTCCCAGTGGCTTAAGGCTTTTGTTTCATTTGGAAGAACATCTCAGTTCCTTAAATTGGAGGAACAGAGTTTCCTAACTGTTCTGCAGTGACAGCCAGTCACCACCTGTTTGCCTCATTCACTCACTCATTGTTCCCAATCTTTCTTATGAGCATCTTATGGCAGCCTGTTTAAAAGAACTTGCAAGAAGTTTCAATGTCCCTTAATGTCTGGACTCTCAGTCATTCTAAACTGATATGTTTGCTGTATTGGTTTGAATAGTGGTGACTGAAAATATACATCCACATCCTAATTTCCAGAACCTGTGAATGTTACATTATATGGAACATGAGTCTTTGCAGATACAAATAAGTTAAGAATATTGAGGTAAAGAAATCATCCTGGATTATCTGGGTAGGCCCTAGGTAAAAGGGCAGGTACCCTTATATGAGGAATGCAGAAGGATGTTGAGACAGATGGAAGAGAAGACATAGATACAAAGAGGAGAAGGTGATTGAAGACAGAGATAGAGACTAAAGTGAGGGAGCTATAAGCCAAGAAATGTCAAATATTGCTGGCACCTTCCAGAAGCTAGGAGAGAGGCCCAGACATGAGTCTCCCTCATAACTTCCATAAGGAACCACCCCTGCTATCATCTTAATTTGACTTCTGGCCTTCAGAACTGAGAGAGGATAAATTTTGGTTGTTTTAAGCCACTCAGTTTGTGATAATTTGTTACAACAGTGAAACTACTACACTTGTCCATACCTGGCCTTTAGAAACTCACAAATATGTTAGCTGATTTCTTCTTACATGCTGAGTGGTGGTCATTTCTTTCCCTTGAACTCTGCTAAGGTATCCTGTCTCTCCTTAGAGGGGCTTGTCACTCTGAAATTCTGTTTACTTTGTTGATTAGTTTCTTTGATAGATTAAAATTCTGTTTACTTTGTTGATTAGTTTCTTTCTTCTGTTTACTTTGTTGATTAGTTTCTTTGATAGATTAGAGAAAAAATATGAGCCTTTGTGAAGTCAAAGCAAGAGACCCACAGAAGAGCCTCTGACAATGACTTCTACAGCACCATGCTAAGAATAGACTTTACTTCCTCTTCACACTAATAGAAAAGATGTGAACAAACTTGACGTTTCACACAGATACCTTTAATATTATTTTGAAATGTTAAGTGAACAAAGCTGAAATCAAGCAGATGAAGTGATAGATTACAATTTCCTACTACCTGTTTAGAATTATATTAAACTTGTGCTAACAGAATCATTTGTATCTGTATGTGAACTTTTGGCACATTGATATACTTGCATGAAAAACCAATAGATATATCACAGACTGCCTGCAGATACATTCATTTTGTTTTAAAATAGGTTTCAGTTTGACGCCTATTTTCCAATATCAGCTTCGAGAAATTAGATCATTACAGTGAGAAATAAAGTATGAAATTAATGATTTGAAGTTAATATGTACTGGTTATCTTCAAAAGAGGGTAACCGGGCTTCCCTGGTGGCGCAGTGGTTGAGAGTCCGCCTGCTGATGCAGGGGACATGGGTTCGTGCCCCGGTCCGGGAAGATCCCACATGCCGCGGAGCTGCTGGGCCCATGAGCCATGGCCGCTGAGCTTGCGCAGCCGGAGCCTGTGCTCCACAACGGGAGAGGCCACAACAGTGAGAGGCCCGCATACCGCAAAAAAAAAAAAAAAAAAAAAAAGAGGGTAACCAAGTTTAGCGAATTTGTGGTGAAAAAGTATTTGAATATTCAGTCAGTTAGGAGAAACAAATGGCAAACTTTTTTCGTCATTAAAATAGTTTAAAATACTCCAATAAAAAGAATTAATGGCAGCAAAATTTATGTAAAAGGACAAATCAATTATATTATTGTGGAATAAAGTAAATAACCAGAGAATATTTTCAAATTACCTTTTTGTATGCAAGTTAAGTAAGTAAAATGTCAACAAGTTCTGAAACGTAACCTAACATGTATGCAAAGCATTTAAATACTGGGTCAATGAGCGTTATTAGGGATACAGAATACAGCAGTATGTGTTACACTTAAGTTTATTGCATTAAGCACTATACCAAAATCATCATATGTATTTCTTGGTAAAGTTTTCCTTTCTTTTCTATTAAAAAAACTTCCCTTCAATGACATCCATAGGCACAGCTAATACCATTACTCTAATTAAAGTGTGTAGATTTCATAACCACAAAAATGTCCAAGGAAACAGAGGTGATATGATAGCAACAATAGCCGTCTTCTAGATTTTACACCTGGTCTAGATTGAATCATGAGGTGTGATTTTGTTGCCTGAGACTATCCTTTTAACAATTATTTCCTTCCTTTTAATAATTATTTCCTTTCCTTGTGTAATCCAGGCTCCCTGGCCCAACCTAGCTCCCTGATATTAAGCACCTCACACTTAAATACATTTTATAGTCTATTTTTTCTTTATATTTTTAGTTTTATATTTTTTTGGAAGTTTCATTAAGACCGTTTACTTCAACTTGAATTGAGTACCTCATTTAGGCACTCAAAATTTAACTAGTGTTCACCTCAGAGAATATTCTCTTGAAATAAATTTATTTTATTTTATTTTTAAATTTTATTGGAGTATAGTTGATTTGCAATGATGTGTTAGTTTCAGGTGTACAGCAAAGTGGATCCATTATACATATACATATATCCACTCTTTTTATAGATTATTTTCCCACATAGACCATTACAGAGTATTGAGTAGAGTTCCCTGTGCTATACAGTAGGTTCTTATTAGTTATCTGTTTTATATATAGCAGTGTCTATATGTCACTCCCAACCTCCCAATTTATCCCGCCCCCATCCCCTGGTAACTATAAGTTTGTTTTCTACATCCATAGCTCTATTTCTGTTTTGTAAATAAGTTCATTTGTACCCTTTTTTTAGATTCTACATATAAGGGATATCATATGATACTTGTCTTTCTTTGTCTGACTTACTTCACTCAGTATGACAATCTCTAGGTCATTGGTATCAACTTACTCTCATTTAAGCAGCTTGAGAAAGGTAGTCATTCTTAAATTGTGGAAATATGTATTTGATTATTAACATTTCCGTGTGAAATATTACTCATTTCAACAATCTTGTTCTTAATTAAGCAATCTTGTTCTTAATAAAGCAATCTTGTTCTACCCTTTACAAAGTATATTCTCATTCTACATATAATAAAATATCACCAAAGCCCAAGATGCTCTTTCAAGTATTTGACATCAATGAAACTATGTCTTGTTTGCTTATATTTTAAGGTACATAACTCTGTTTTATAATAGAAGTATTCCATCTCAAAGCATCTGGGTGAAGCAGAAGCTGCTTTTCCATGTTGCATTTGAACACATGAGCTATTTTAGAAAGATGCCAACAAACTCTCATCCCGTACTTACTGTCAAACACTTTCATAAAGATTCTCTAGGTTTTTGGTATAAAGTAATTTCTCAAAAATATAAGTCAATTTCTTGACACTATAATTTTCTCCTAGTAAGCTTAAGAGAAATGTTTGATAATGAAGCATTCAACTCTGCTAGGGTGACCTGAAAGAAAAATAGATGTCACACTGATGCTGTGAAGTATTGGCTGAGATAGTGAAGCATGGCTCTGTGTACTTTGAGGGTGAACTTTAAATAACAGGAAATGTTGGCAAGCTGCTGTAAAGTGGCTCTGTTTCAGGGAAATGGATGTACCATCTGCAAGACTAAACTGAAATGACAAGCCTTTGAGACAGAGAGAATAAATGTTCAATCCATTTGGCAGATAAATCAGGTCATGGATTGGTTTATTTAGCTCCAGTTTCACATAAACAATATACAGGCAGAAGTAATGAACCATTGCTAAATTCAACAGGAAATTCCATTTGAGGTGATACCTATGCTCAAGCTTCAAATGGTCTCAATTCTCCCATTCCATCTTTTTGCCATGTTTCTGCCAT
Organism: Phocoena sinus; assembly: GCF_008692025.1. Taxonomy (NCBI): domain Eukaryota; kingdom Metazoa; phylum Chordata; class Mammalia; order Artiodactyla; family Phocoenidae; genus Phocoena; species Phocoena sinus. Next base: position 158,661,047 of record NC_045765.1, read on the forward strand.
GGTTTGCCAATGTATTTTGGTAGTTTATATAGCAGAATCTATTTGAACAACACATATTCTCTAGTGAAAGAATAAACTGAATCATCACCATTCCAAAACTTACCTAATTATATTTCTCTAATAGAAGTATGTGTGTAAAGATAAAAATATAAAGAATGTTTTTCATGTTTCTGACAAAAAACATAGCAGACATATATCTAGCCATTGTAAAATGTATGTTCCTAGCACTTCATGGCCATGTTCACATAGCAGTCTCAAACAGCCCTCAATGCCTTCAGCAACTAATCATCCACAGACAGCAGCCATTCATGTCTTCTTCTACTTTTGATCCTTAAGAAAAATTTTACTTTGCTTTGGTTAGTGTAATGAAATACTAGGTTCCTGTTCTGCTTGACTTCTTGTATCTATTTTATAGAATTTCATGCTACTCTAGAGAGAAGAGGCATATTTTCTTTTTCAATTTTGATGAAAGAATATGAACCACATTTCACCTTCATTCTCTTTGTGAAGGTCATAGTTGAAATATGACAGAGCATTAAGATCCAAGTTCTTTTTCCAATCTCCTATGATCCAAAGCAATAAATGCAGTTTAACAACTTAACTAAACCTATTCTCTATGTATATTATCAGAATATTCTATAATGGTTGGATTATAAGAAAGTGATATCTTATAGAGAGCTGGAAAGGCTGTTTATTCCCACTGCAAGAAACTTAAAGAAAGAGAAATGTTTTTTCTTTAGTTTCTCTTTTACTTTAACAAGAGATTTTTAAAGAGTTTGCTTCTCTTCTCCTGTAATTATTTAATAATTTTGTTTTGCTTTTCTTTCAATATACAACATTATCAGGCAATAACAGACTTATAAAATCTTCAATTTGTTTCTTATCTGCTTTGCCAAATTTGAGTTGCAAAATATTTACTGCAACAGGTAGGGTCAATTAACACACACATAAGCACACATGCAATGTTTTGAATTATATGTTTTGTTTTATATTATATTTTGCATTATATACTATATTTTGTATATATTACATATATACAATATTATGAGGACATTATGACTTGATTTAATGTGAAATCAATAAAATGATTTGTTGAATATGTTATTATGAGATCTAGCTATGAGAAAAACGTATATATACCAACTACTCTTTACTTTTAATCTAGTGAAAAATGTTGTTTCAAATACAGTTAATATGATTGCTTCTGCACTGGTACAGGCTAAATTGGCTAAATTCATCATTTGTTCTCATTATCCTCTTATGGTGTGTCCTATGTTGATTGCCTCTTAGCCGTATCATGCAGATCCCCTTCAGGACTGAAGGACTTATTCTTCAGATACCTGGAATGCTGCTGCAGACTGTCCCCAGCTGTCCATCTTCTCCAGAACTTGTCCTTTGTTGAAAAGGGCTGTCAGGCCCAAGTTCATTTCTCCCACCAGGGGACAGCTCACATGAATGAATGACCAGTGTGAGATTATAAAACCTTGTCCCTTCTACCAAACTTCAGAGGCCTGTAAAGAGTGATTCTAGTTCCAGAGCTTACCGTGGGTGATGTATGGCTTTATTATGATGGCACTGAACTCTTAAACCTCCTTCTGCCACACCCTGTTTTCTTCCCTTTCCTCAAGAAGTATTAATGCTGAGATACTACATATAAGTTTCCTGCACTCAATAATCTACGTCTCAAGGGAATCCAACCTGCAATAGTTTGTACCAGATTCGGTCCAAGAAAGTGGGTGTTACAATGGGATATTTGAGGTGGATTACACAGCATTGCCACTACCCAGTTGGCAATGAGGACCTCATCACTGGTTGTATGTGGAGCATAAGAGTCCCTGGCAGATTGAAGTGTAATTATTTAACTTTTATTAGTGACGATTTGGGATTGTATATCTGTAAAATGAAATGCACTGGTGAATGTAATGACAAACATAGTGGAAAGAGTGATTATAACACAGTGGAATTGGATGGTTCTTGTTTAGGGTGAATAATTATGATTTAATAAAAACAGTTGTGAAAGTCAGAGACCCTCCTTTCGGCATATCTCATCCTCTGAAGCTGGTAAGTAAGGAAAGTTAAAGACAAAACATAGAACTCAGACATAAAAGTTCCAAATAAGGATAAATTCTCAAACTAGGCAGGTCTGCTCTGTTGTGGTCAAGACTTTGATAGAAAAGAATGGGACCCTGGTACAGGATATGGTGACATCAGGGTTAATGCTCTTGAAAACCTTGCATTCCCCAAACCCACACTGCTGAGGGATAGTAAGTGCCCCTTTCTTTGAATATGATCCAGAAGACCCTGCCTTGCAATAAATAAAGAGTTCTCTTAATATCTGTCTCCACATTTCTTCACGTGGTCATGACATACTAAGGTTAGAGAAGACCTAGACCTTTCTAGGGAGAAAAGAGAGTATATGCAGAAGGAGCTACAGGACTTAAGCAAGATGAGCCAGAGGAGACCAGCTAGTCTGTATAGGACTTGATCCTAAGGGTGCTGGATCAAGAAGTGGTGGAAAGTAAAGTTGGACAAGGAAGAGTTTACCAAATTTATAATATTCTTCTGGGATACTGGATCTAAGGGCCTGACAAGAACCCTGAGAGATGGAATAAATATGCTATTAGGATGGGTTGAAGAAGCTTAAAGAAAATGATGAACAAAACTAAGTGAAGTAAAAATGTCTGAGCTATCATGGTCAACAATAGAAGAAAGGGTCAAAGGTTTAGAGACTTGGACACGATAGAATTTTTATTCTATGCAAGATCAGGAAGTCTAGCAGGTATCTAAAGCACTAAGGATGAACTAGTGGTAGGGGCATGTGTACCACTGGGAAACTACAGGCAGGTCGGATGGAAGGAGATTTTGTATAGAAATGAGCACCCCAATAGCAATAGTGAGGTTGAAAATATGATCAGGAAGCTGATGAGAGTTGCCCTAGTAAGAAGCTATGACCCTTTGCCTATTTTCTGGACCAGGACCAAATTTGAGACCTAAAACACATTTTGTAAAGGAGTGTCATGTCCCCAGGCAAAAGACCCTGAAATACTAGAGCAACTATGTATAATTATACCCCAGTCTTTTCCCAAAGGGACCTACGGTGACTAACTTGAGTTATAGTACAGAGAGGGAAAGAGAGCATCCAGATATTTTAAGGACGATTGAACATGCATAGAAGTTGACATAGATTCTCTGGGATTCAGAGACTCACCATCAATTCCCTATTAGAGTGGGAACATATGGAGGACAAGTAATAAAGTCCTGATGCCAGTCCATTCAGCGAGGTCTACTGGGATCATGGATGGATCCAGTGGTAATATTTCTTCCTGCCAATGAATTTTTGGAATGAGCTTACTAGGGAGTTGGCAGAATACCTATGTTGGTGTTTGGCCTGTAGGACAGGAGTTTCTCACTAGAAAAAAACTAAGCTGAAGCCTCTGAAACTCTCTCCCACATTCTGAGAAAGACGGTAAAGAAAGAACAAGCACATCCCACTAGAATAGAAGATATTAGTATCACCCTTTATTAGTTATCCATTTCTCCACTGCAGAATTTTGTACAAACTATTACATCTGCCTGTAAACCTCTTTTCTTCTATCTCATCTCACAAAATACTACTAATTCTTCAAACTTAGTTAAATCTTCACTTCCTTTTAAAGCTGTCTTATACTGTTTTAATTAGATCAAGTCTCCCTTTTCTTATGGTACAATATCACGGACCTTTACTTTTTGGTATTTATCTTTCAGATATATGATTATTTGAATAAGTAAAATTTATATACCAGAATATAAATTTCATGGTGTCTAATTATGTCTCAGAATTTAGGATGAATTCAAGAAATACTATCACAAAAGAGTTGATTATACCTAGTCTTTCTATATTTCTAATACAGGAAATTTTACATTATTGTGCAATTTGATATATCTTATAGGAAAAGATGTTTATTGAACATCAAGAACTTACAGATTTCATAGTACTTTCTTAGAAGAAAAAATCTATTATAATATCCATCTCTGAAATAAGAAAGAGAAATGGATTTAAAACCATCCTAGGAATTAAGACTAGTTATGAGAACATTTAGATACAGGGGGAAAAATGTTATATAAAATTTTATGATTAAACTACATATATATATGTATATATATGACTGTATAAATGGATAAATATAGTATAATATACTTAATATTCTCACAGATACTCATGTGCCTTTCTATGTGAGTACAAAAAGAGGAATATGTAACTCTGCCTTAACTAGGGGTATTAACCTAGGGAGGATTTTGAGGAGAAAACAGCATCCCAACTGAATTTTAAAGAATGAGAGAGGTTTTACCCAGAAAATGTAAAGGGAAGAGCAAGAGAGAGTATCATTTGTTTGGCTCAAAGCACAGTTTGAATTCCCTTTATACATAATTTTATTTATTATAAGCAACAACTCTGTAAATTAAATGCCATACTCCTACTTTATAGAGACAGCAGGGAAGGAATTAATATTTATAATTATGCAAAAGGTACTATAAGTTTTATATATGTGCTTGTTTAATACTCAGAACAACACAGGCTGTAGGTTTTATTACGGTGGTTTTGCATATGAAAAAGCATAAATTAAAGGGAATATTTAATTTACTGAAGGTCATAGACTCAAATAATAGTCAAGACAGAATTTTAACCCAAGCCTGTTTATTCCTGCTTGACCAATGTGAAAAAAGTCCCTTTAGAGTCAGAACAAATCATACATGAAATTAAGGAGTTATAATTAAACTTGACAGAACATGAGACTTTTATTGAATATATTATTCTACTTGCTGTACACAAGCTGCTTTCTAAAAGGCTGTATAGAAATCAACTATACCTTGGTGTTTGGAAAAATATGCATTATAATGGAAAAGTGATTAAAAATTATTCAAAGTCTTTCTATATTTCACTTTTTACAAGTTTCCAATTATATACAGGATAGAGACTCATAGGAAGATAAATAGATGTGAAGAAAAATGACAAATAGATTCAAATAATAATCCACATATTTTCAAAAAGTATGGAATTATTTTAATGTCTTTGCTTTCAAATTACAATGTATAAGATCTCTATTGAAGAGTACCGTGCACAATAATCTATCCAGTACATTGTGTTACTTTGAGGAAGATTTTTAATTTTAAACTTACATTAATATTACATGAGTTTATCTTATCAAGTCATACCCAAGAATTAAAAATGTAGGGCAAATGAAATAACCTAATATTTAAGAACCCAGAATCTTGAATCCTATAATGATTTATTTATGAGCCATCTGGTTATATAAACATGATAGTAGGGTCAAATGTGCTCTATATGCATGGAAAGAAAGAATTATTCAGAAAGAAATAATTAGGCTTTATGAGTGAAATCCCAAGGCTAACTACAGAATTTATGTAACAGACTTTTCTTGCAAGTGAAAAAAAATGTATAAATATGTATTATATTATGTGTAATAGAATGTTACATATATATATATGTATATATGTATAACTGAGTCACATCTTTGTACAGAAGAAATTAACAGAACATTGTAAATCAACATACTTCAATAAAATTTTTAAAAAGAATGTTACATATATAACAAAATATCGTATATAATGCATATATCGGTATATATACATATACAAATAGCTATTGCATGATTTTGCCATAGCAAGAAAGACTGAGAACTACAGCATTTTATCTAGGGGATTATGAATGCGAACAGACACAGTGAGTATGACTCATTCTGGATTCCTAAGGGAAACCAGGGGAACCCAAGACAGTGCTGCCTTCCATTTCTGTTATTACCAGCATTAATCAGTTTTTACCTCCCCATCTGTCACATGTGTTTAGTGGACATGCACAAATGTGTGTCCAAGGTTATATGGGGGGTGGGGTGGGGGATGGGGTGAAACCACAGTAATTTCTTTTCCATGAATTTCTAATTTAAGTACCGCTTATATGTGGGTAAAATTACTTATTTTTTTCCCTTTGTTGCCATCTAAGGACCAATTTACACTTAAAATAATATATGCTATTACATTTTTATGCACACACATACCTAACTGCATTTAACATGTTTTACCTTTTGAGCTTGCTTTTCATTTATTTACTGTCCAATTTCTGTCCATGTAGACTGGAAGCTAATGATAATAGAGCCAAGCTATATATTTTCTTTTTTTATAACCAAGGCATTCTAATTTTCTTCTTATTCATGTGTCATACTCTCACCAATACTTCTGAAACAAGTAGAAGGGATATAAATTATAACAAGCCCAAAGTTTTTTCCATCAAAAAAAAATGACACTCTTGACTATAGCCAAAAATTAAAATGAAAATTATCTAATTTATAATCAATGATGCAAGCCAAGGCAACTAAAATTAAGAGCAAAAATTTGGAACAACTCCAGGATAACTTAGACACAAATATGATAATACATTGGAAACATATTTTATCATAACCTACATGTTGTACACTGCACAATTCCATTATGCATTCACATTTACTATGATTTTTATGATGCTCCCCAATACCATCAAGTTGTGTAACATGGTGACCTTGTCCATCTATGTTTTAAACATTTATTGTATTTATAACAGTGAAAGCAAAAACTTACCAAAGTCTGTGGACGTTTCAGATACTTGAGCTTTCCACAACAGTCTTAAATACCATTTATCTTTGTTTTCATCTTAATAACCTATCTCTGTTTTGTTACACAGATGAATAATTTTACCATCAAGTGAGTAATAACTTGGATACTCTGTATAACTAAATCAATATACATGGAAAATAGATACTGGTTTTTCACCTAAGGGGTAAAAATGTTTTATATATCCCAGATTTCGGGGGTGGGGAGGAAGCAATCAAATATTTACAAGCATTTATCTTTTTCTCCAAACAACATAAGATGCAAATAATTTATGTTAGTATGAATATATGCAGTTTACACCTAACAATAAACCACAGAGGATATAGTGCAGAATTCATCAATAATACTCTGTTCCTGTGCATTTGTTTCCTATAGAGTGTAACTAAACCATCAACAGCTCTCATTCCTCATGAGTCTCTCATTTCTGTTCGTCCTGGTATAGGGAGATCTTTGATTCCTAGTCATATCTACCCAATGCTAGTGAGCTGATAAAGCTCCTTATTAAATAATGAGGTAGATTATGTATATACCTTCCTAGAACCTGAGATATAGGGCTGTGTGGGTCATGAATGTAAATTTATTTCAATAGATCCATCTCTGGTTTGCATCTTATAAATTTTTTTGTACCAAATGTCAGTTGAATATAGAACATTATAATTTCCTTACATGATGTTGATAATTATATGTCCTTATTTAAAAGATTCTGTATATTCTATACAAAGAGCTTCAAGTTTCAAATTTTGAAGAAAACATTTAAACTTCCAAGGAAAATAGGTCAAAAAGAGTTTGTAATGAATTTTAGAATTATCTAAATAGATATGACTATCTAAATTGAAGGGACAAATGGACAATTCAACAACAATATTTGGACTCTTCAATACCTCATTTTTCATAATGATAGAACAACCAGGTAGAAGATTAAATTTTAAAAGATTGAAATCATATAAAGTGTGCTCTTCAATCATAATATAAATTTGAAATAGATAACAGAGCAAATTTGGGGAATTCACTAATATGATGAAATTAAACAACACACTCACTCCTAAATAATGAATGGGTCAGAAAAGAACCGACAAAGAAAATTTTGAAAATACTCGAGATGAATAAATGAACATAACATGCCAAAATTTATGGAATTCAGATAAAGCAGTACTTAAAGGGAAATTTATATCTGTAAATGCCTATACTAAAAAAAATATATATTCTTTAATCAATAACCTAAATTTCCACCCTATGAAACTAGAAAAAATAAGAACAAGCTAAACTTAAAGTAATCAGAAGAAAGAAATAATACAAATTGGAGAAATAAATGAAACAGATAACTTAAAAAACAGAGAAAATAGACAAAGAATGTTGGATCTTTGGAAACCTCAACAATCATCTCTGCATTTGAAACTTAGTTTCTAATTGAAGAATAAATTCTTTAATTTCCCATCACAAGAATTATATGTGTGCCTAGCAGGTGGGAAAATAAGTTCTTAGCATTGGAGCCCTAATCAGTACTCTTGAAAGCATATGGCAGAGTAAATTTATGACAATATAAACATAGACAATGGGAAAATATTTGGGTAGACTGGATTTATTGATATCTTTAGAACACAGATTTATTTATAAATATGTAAAATAATTCCTAAAGGAAGGGATTAGTTGTAGGGACAATATGTGTTCCTCTCCATAGGTGATGGAGATAGTAGTGTAAGATGAGGTGCGTGAATGGATAGTGTTAGCTGGCTTTCACAGCAGCTGAGAGGTTAAAAAAAGAAAAATGTTACATGATTTTCCGGCTAACAAATCTGAACAAGATTAATGAGCCAGTTCTTTTTCTGACATACTGGTCATTGTTTTTCATTAAACAAGTTTGTCATTATTACAATTATCCTTTTATCACCATTTTCCACAAATAGGATTTCATCAGTTGAGTTATGGGAAAAACATACATGTTCTGGGTCTCATTATTTTATCCAGAGTAGAATAGAGCTATAGGCTTATCTATAATTATTAAATATTTATTAAATTTATCAAAAATAATCTAATTGGATTAAATCAATTACCAGTTAAGTAAACAATGTGGGCAGGCATTTCTTTTTTTTTTTTCTTATTAATCATCCATTTTATACACATCAGTGTATACATGTCAATCCCAATCTCCCAATTCATCACATCACAACACCCACCCCTTGGTGTCCTTAAATTTTTTCTCTACTTCTGTGTCTCAATTTCTGCCCTGCAAACCGGTTCATCTGTACCATTATCTAGATTACACATATATGCGTTAATATACAATATTTGTTTTCCCTTTCTGACTTACTTCACTCTATATGACAGTCTCTAGATGCATCCACATCTTTACAAATGACCCAATTTCGTTCCTTTTTATGGCTGAGTAATATTCCATCATATATATGTACCACATCTTCTTTATCCATTCATCTGTTGATGAGCATTGAGGTTGCTTCCATGACCTGCCTATTGTAAATAGTGCTGCAATGAACATTGGGGTGCATGTGTCTTTTTGAATTATGGTTTTCTCAGGGTATATGCCCAGTAGTGGGATTGCTGGGTCATGCAGTAATTCTATTTTTAGTTCTTTTTTTTTTTTTTTGCGGTACACGGGCCTCTCACTGCTGTGTCCTCTCCTGCTGCAGAGCACAGGCTCCAGACACGCAGGCTCAGCGGCCATGGCTCATGGGCCCAGACTCTCTGTGGCATGTGGGATCCCCCCGGACTGGGGCATGAACCCGTGTCCCTTGCATCGGCAGACGGACTCTCAACCACTGCGCCACCAGGGAAGCCCCTATTTTTAGTCCTTTAAGGAACCTCCATACTGTTCTCCATAGTGGCTGTATCAATTTACATTCCCACCAATGGTGCAAGAGTGTTCCCTTTTCTCCACACCCTCTCCAGCATTTGTTGTTTGTAGATTTTCTGATGATGCCCATTCTAACTGGTATGAGGTGATACCTCATTGTAGTTTTGATTTGCATTTCTCTAATAATTAGTGATGTTGAGCATCTTTTCATGTGCTTCTTGGCCATCTGTATGTCTTCTTTGGAGAAATGTCTAGTTAGGTCTTCTGCCCAATTTTGGATTGGGTTTTTGTTTTTTAAATATTGAGCTGCATAAGCTGTTTATATATTTTGGAGATTAATCCTTTGTCTGATGATTCATTTGCAAATATTTTCTCCCATTCTGAGGGTTGTCTTTTTGTCTTGTTTATGGTTACCTTTGCTGTGCAAAAGCTTTTAAGTTTCATTAGGTCCCATGTGTTTATTTTTGTTTTTATTTCCATTACTCTAAGAGGTGGACCAAAACAGATCTTACTGTGATTTATGTCAAAGAGTGTTCTCCCTATGTTTTCCTCTAAGAGTTTTATTGTATCTGGTCTTACATTTAGGTCTTTAATCCATTTTGAGTTTATTTTTGTGTATGGTGTTAGGTGGTATTCTAATTTCACTTTTTTACATGCAGCTGTCCGGTTTTCCCAGCACCACTTATTGAAGAGCCAGTCTTTTCTCCATTGTATATCCTTGCCTTCTTTGTCATAGATTAGTTGACCATAGGTGTGTGGATTTATCTCTGGGCTTTCTATCCTGTTCCATTGATCTATATTTCTGTTTTTGTGCCAGTACCATATTGGCTTGATTACTGTAGCTTTGTAGTAAAGTCTGAAGTCACGGAGTCTGATTCCTCCAGCTCTGTTTTTTTCCCTCAAGACTGCTTTGGCTATTAGGGATCTTTTGTGTCTCCATACAAATTTTCAGATTTTTTGTTCTAGTTCTGTGAAAAATGCCATTGGTAATTTGATAGGGATTGCATTGAATCTGTAGATTGCTTCAGGTAGTATAGTCACTTTCACAATATTGATTCTTCCAATTCAAGGACATGGTATATCTCTCCACCTGTTGGTATCATCTTTCATTTCTTTTATCAGTGTTTTATAGTTTTCTGCATACAGGTCTTTTGTATCCTTAGGTAAGTTTATTCCTAGGTATTTTATTATTTTTATTGGAATGGTAAATGGGAGTTTTTTCCATAATTTCTCTTTCAGATTTTTCATCATTAGTGTATAGGAATGCAAGAGATTTCTGTGCGTTAATTTTGTATCCTGCAACCTTACCCAATTCATTGATTAGCTCTGGTAGTTTTCTGATGGCATCTTTGGGATTCTCTATGTATAGTATCATGTCATCTGAAAACAGTGACTTCTTCTTTTCCAATTTGTATTCCTTTTATTTCTTTTTCTTCTCTGATTGCCGTGACCAGGACTTCCAAAACTATGTTGAATAATAGTGGTGAGAGTGGACATCCTTGTCTTCCTCCTGATCTTAGAGGAAATGCTTTCAGTTTTTCACCATTGAGAATGATGTTTTGCTGTAGGTTTGTCGTATATGGCCTTTATTATGTTGAAGTAGCTCCCCTCTATGCCCATTTTCTGGAGAGTTTTTTATCATAAATCGGTGTTGAATTTTGTCAAAAGCTTTTCCTACATCTATTGAGATGATCATATGGTTTTTATTCTTCAGTTTGTTAATATGGTGTATCACATTGATTGATATGTGTATATTGAAGAATCCTTGCATCTCTGCGATAAATTCCACTTTATCATGATGTATGATCATTTTAATGTGTTGTTGGATTCTGTTTGCTAGTATTTTATTGAGGATTTTTGCATCTATATTCATCAGTGATATTGGTCTGCAATTTTCTTTTTTTGTAGTATCTTTGTTTGCTTTTGGTATCAGGTTGATGGTGGCCTCATAGAATGAGTTTGGGAGTGTTCCTTCCTCTGCAATTTTTTGGGAGAGTTTGAGAAGGATGGATGTTGGCTCTTCTCCAAATGTTTGATAGAATTCACCTGTGAAGCCATCTGGTCCTGGACTTTTGTTTGTTGGAAGATTTTTAATCACAGTTTCAATTTCATTACTTGTGATTGGTCTGTTCATATTTTCTATGTCTTCCTGGTTCAGTCTTGGAAGGTTATACCTTTCTAAGAATTTGTCCATTTCTTCCAGGGTGTCCATTTTATAGGCATAGAGTTGCTTGTAGTATTCTCTTAGGATGCTTTGTATTTCCGCAGTTTCTGTTGTAACCTCTCCTTTTTCATTTCTCATTTTATTGATTTGAGTCCTCTCCCTCTTTTTCTTGATGAGTCTGGCTAATGGTTTACAATTTTGTTTATTTTCTCAAAGAACCAGCTTTTAGTTTTATTGATCTTTGCTACTGTTTTCTTTTATTCTATTTCATTTACTTCTCCTCTGATCTATATGATTTCTTTCCTTCTGCTAACTTTGGGTTTTGTTTGTTCTTCTTTCTCTAGTTCCTTAGGTGTAAGGTTAGATTGTTTATTTGAGACTTTTCTTGTTTCTTGAGGTAGCCTTATAGAGCTGTAAACTTCTCTCTTAGAACTGCTTTTGCTGCATCCCATAGGTTTTGGATCGTCGTGTTTTCATTGTCATTTTTCTCTAGGTATTTTTTGATTTCCTCTTTGATATCTTTAGTGATCTCTTGATTATTTAATAACATATTGTTTAACCTCCATGTGTTTTTATTTTTTACGTAATTTTTCTTGTAATTGATTTCTAATCTCATAGCATTGTGGTCAGAAAAGATGCTTGATATGATTTCAATTTTCTTAAATTCACTGAATCTTGATTTGTGACCCAAGATATGATCTATCCTGGAGCATGTTCCATGCACACTTGAGAAGAAAGTGTAATCTGTTTTTTTTTTGGATGGAATGTTTTTGGATGTATAGTTTTCAGTTATAATCTCTTCAAATACTTTCTTGCGTCCTTTCTCTCTCTCTTCTCCTTCTGGGACACCTATAATGCAAATGTTGCTGCATTTAGTATTGTCCTAGAAGTCTCTTAGGCTGTCTTCATTTCTTTTCATTCTTTTTTTCTTTATTCTGTTCCACAGCTGTGAAATCCACCATTCTGTCTTCCAGGTCACTTATCCATTCTTCTGCCTCAGTTATTCTGCTATTGTAGTTTACAATACACTAACTACACTAACTTCTAGTGTAGTTTTCATTTCAGTTTTTGTATTTTTCATCTCTGTTTGCTTGTTCTTTAATTCTTCCAGATCTTTGTTAAACATTTCTTGTATCTTCTTGATCTTTGCCTCCATTCTTCTGAGGTCCTGGATCATCTTCACTATCATTATTCTGAATTATTTTTCTGGAAGACTGCCTATCTCCATTTCATTTAGTTTTTTTTTTCTGGGGTTTTATCTTGTTTCTTCATCTGGTACATAGCTCTCTGCCTTTTCATCTTGTCTATCTTTCTGTGAATGTGGTTTTTGTTCTACAGGCTGCAGGATTATAGTTCTTCTTGCTTCTGCTGTCTGCTGTCTGGTGGATGAGGCTATCTAAGAGGTTAGTGGATGTTTCCTGATAGGAGGGACTGGTGGTGGGTAGAGCTGGCTGTTGCTCTGGTGGGCAGAGCTCAGTAAAACTTTAATCCACTTGTCTGCTGATGGGTGCGGCTGGGTTCCCTCCTTGTTGGTTGTTTGGCCTGAGGTGACCCAACAGTGGAGCCTACCCTCGTTCTTTGGTGGGGCTAATGGCAGCCTCTAGGAGAGCTCACGTCAAGGAGTACTTCCCAGAACTTCTGCTGCCAGTGTCCTCGTCCCTTGGTGAACCACAGCTGTCCCCCGTCTCTGCAGGAGACCCTCCAACACTAGCAGGTAGGTCTGGTTCAGTCTCCTATGGGGTCACTTTTCCTTCCCCTGGGTCCTGATGCGCACACTACTTTGTGTGTGCCCTCCAAGAGTAGAGTCGCTGTTTCTCCCTGTCCTGCCAAAGTCCTGCAAACAAATCCTGCTAGCCTTCAAAGTCTGATTCTCTAGGAATTCCTCCTCCCATTGCCAGACTCCCCAGGTTGGGAGGCCTGATGTATGGCTCAGAACCTTCACTCCAATGGGTGGACTTCTGTGGTATAAGTGTTCTCCTTTTTGTGAGTCACCCACCCAGCAGTTATGGGATTTGATTTTATTGTGATAGTGCCCCTTTACCATCTCATTGTGGCTTCTCCTTTGTCTTTGCATGTGGGGTATCTCTTTTGATGAGTTCCAGTGTCTTCCTGTCAGTGATTGTTCAGCAGTTAGTTGTGATTCCGGTGTTCTTGAAAGAGGGAGTGAGAGTATGTCCTTTTACTCTGCCATCTTGAACCAATCTTTGCAGGCATTTCTTTTAATCCTATATATTCCACACTTGGGAGAGTGTTGGAGTATAGTGAGGACTCAATGAATATGGGTTGAGTGAATTGGTGGATCCACAATGTCAGTTCAATATATTTCACACAGTGAGGATGTGGTATTTAAAAAAATTATCAACTAAATAAATTATCATCTAAAAAGTATTTTAAAATACCTCAATGAGCTGCAATACTCCAAAATTTGTCAGGCACTGTAGATGTGTTACAGTAATTTAGTCTGAATTTTTGTGTTGTGTTTTATTCATCATACCTTGCTACATAACATAACACTATTACCACAAACTTAGTGACCTAAAACAACACACGTTTATTATCCCAAAGTTTCTGTGAGTTAGAAGCCTGGCATGACTTATCTGAATCCTCTGCTTACGAGTCTCAGGAGGCAGAAGTCATGGTGTCAGCTAGGACTGTATTCTGTCTCTGATTCCACCAGGCTGCAAATGCTTCACTACTCGCACGGTTGTTGGTAGCTTTGATTCCTTAAATGTTGGACTGAGAGCTACTTTGCAAGCTATTGCCACACTCTCAGATTCCAGAGGCCACCTACAGTTCCTTGTTATGTGGGGTTTCCCAACATAGTTGCTTGCTTCCTTCTAGCCAGCAAGAGAGAGAGACTCCAGGAAGACCAGCGATGCAATCTTGTGTAATATAATGCAATATGCTATATGTGTAATATAACGACATACACATAATCCAAATATCCTGCTGGTTAGAAGCAAGTCACAGGTCTTGCCTATGATCAAGGGGAAGGAACCATATGAGTCTAACACTATGAGGCAAGGAACATTGAGGCCACCTTAAAAGTTTTCTTGTCACATGTATTAGGGGAAAACCTAGAGCTATTCACAAATACATTTCAGCCATAATGAAAGTTAGAAGAGGAAGAATAGGAGGAACTGATCATATCTATTTTAGAAGTTATAGCTTAAAGTATATAGGATAAAAGAAAAAGAATGTTTTGATAGTTGATGCAGAATTATTAGAAAATTTCAAAATCATTTTTGAAAAGCCAAAAAGTATAAGTAGCCCAGAAAATTAGCAACTGAAAAATAACTTCTTTACATCCTTCAGCCCCAGTTCATCCATTGCTCACAGGCATGAAAGGATTGTTTCCCTTCAAGATATCCACTGAAAATACCAAAATTAATTAGTAAGGAGTGATTAGTAAAAATGAGAAAAAGTACATTAAGGTGTACAGTGAAGATGTTAAGTCTTAGCCAAGCCTTAAATTTTAAATCACAGGGAAAAAAATATTTAAGAGAAAAGAGAGAACTTAGTCTGCATTAATAAAGTACAAAGAGATATTCTTTAAAAAAAAAAAGATTGCAATTAGAACCTTAGGTAACCTCCTCAAATGTGGAGAACTCAGAATATAGTTAATGGAGCCTAAGGACCTAATAAAGGAAAGAAAGTCCCCCTGTTGAGAGAGAAAGTGTTGGTCCACAGCTGATATGTGCTCTCACATGAGGGCTTCTTTTAGCTGTAGAGTCAGAATGGTAACTGACTGTGCTTTCAAGACTGTTTAAGGATTCACAAGGATTATGTTTATCAAATCAAGTGATTAAAGAATTCTTACAAACAAAAAAAATATTTTGAATTTGAAAGCAATTTAAGCTGTTGGGAAGTGTTTATTTAAAGTGACATTATAAGTGTGATGAATCATTAATCTAAGACTTCTTTAAAGTAGTTACATATTCATGGACTTATAAATAGAATACAATTTATAAACTGAACATTATATTTTAAGGAAGAGCTAAGATTTTAAATTTGTAAATTTAACAAATTTGATATTGGATATCAGCCATAAAATTCAACGTAGTCTTTTTCTAAAGTAATAGTAGCTACCAATTTTTGAAATAAAAAGCAGATGATTTAAGCCATTTAAAAATTAGTTTAAAAGGAGCAGTTCTCTCCTTGGATTAAGCCTTGATTACAAAAGACTTTTGTTTGGAATAAAGAGTCCTAGCATAGTAGGAAGAATTGGATAGATAATGAAAGGTAAATATATGTGACTTTATCTGGAGGGAATCATTCACACTGTTCTCTCCCTTCCTAGACATCGGATGCCCCATGCGCTAGGCCTTCTAGCATATCTCCCATAACTTTAGAGGAGGAACACCATGCTAACAACTGCCAGGTGTGATGCCGTCAGTCAACAACTAAAATATGGCTTCAGAATATAGTGAACTATGGCTGCTAACTATGGCTCATGGAAAACATTCTTTCATATTAACATTGGGTAACCATAGTGTGAACAGATTATTTTTCCTCAAATACATTAATCATCAGATCAGAAGCATCACTCCCTCAGTGCCAGAATATTGGAACTGGGCTGCCGATCACAGTTGCCCCATTAAATAATTAAAAGAAATCCAACATCAACTGCAGTGAGCTGTCAAACTTACTCAAGTCTGGTATATAAGTAGGTTAATTAATACTTATGTAGCATTAACTTCAAAAAATATGCAAAAGCCAGGCATATGGATTTCAGTCTCTCTTTTTATTAATTAAGAAAGGGTGGGGTTCTTAAGATCAGTTTTCTACATCTCAGTTACACTTTGGAGTACCAAAAAACATATATTTTTCAATAATAGAAAATCTTCAAAGCTCATTTATGTCAAGATTAATGAAATCATTCCCCTGATTCCCCATACATGTTGTGCATTCCCCTTCCAAAAAAAGAAAAAAAAAAATGTGAAAACACTGACTAAACTGGATTTCTCCCCATCATTGTTAAAGTGCCACTAGAAATATCAATACAATAGCAGCATTTCAAACAACCTTAAGAGAGATAATCCTATGAAGCCCTTCAGAATCAAAATTGAAATGCTGAAATAGCATCACTAGAACTAAGATGTGACTGCAGCAGTGGCAGTGGATCACACAGCCCTGCTTTCATGGCTATTCCTTTCAGTGTTTGCTCAAGTGTTACCTGCTCAATGGGGTCTACACTGACCCATGCTATTTAAAAATGTACTCGACACAACATTCCAATCACCTTTATCATGCTCTTTATCTTTCCAATTTATTTTCTCTTTCTTTCTGGTACTTTTCAATGTCTAGCATAACATAAGCGTTGTCTACTGTCTATATCCCACCCCCCAATAGAATGTAAGTAAGCTTCACTCAGAGAGATTTTTGTTTTGTTCATTGACATTTCAAGTGCCTAGAACAGTGTCTGGCACAAGATAAGTGTCCAATGTTTGCTGAACAAATTAATAAAAGCCCAGAAATCCAGTTAGCAGACATCCTCAATATTTATGGGCAAATTGTTTTTAAATAGGTTTGAAAAAGATAGTGAACTATGGCTGCTAATGATCCCAAATCGTGAACACCTCCAATTTTCTGGATATAAATATTAATGGAAGACCGCTTTAATAAACACTCACATTTATGTAAAACAAGGAAGGGGTAAACTCTTTCTGTGGCCACTGATCTATACATTTTTATCAGTGGAGTGAGAGCCCACTTCCCCAACCCAGACAGGAACTAGAGGTAAAGGGATCTAGGAACTGGGGTGGGAGAAATTTCATTTTTTTTAAATTGACCTCTATTTTCACATCTCAAAGTGATTTTGGCAAGGACTTCCTTCCAAGACTCTTCACCGATAAAAAATCCCACTTACTTTTAGAGTGGTTTGGAGACCTAAGAATTGCCCAGGGGTTTGGAATATCACCAGCTACTCTTTTACCTATTTTTGGTGTTTTCCCTTCCGTAATTAAACCTAAATGGGTTGACAATCACTTTACATACTTTAGACTTCATGTTTCAGTAAGGAAGATTATAGAAAGGATAACTTGCAAGTCATGGTTCTTGACTTTGAATTCCAGCCTTAAGATTTGTGTCTCTGAACTGAATGGTGAATGCTCTGTCTATCCTCCTAACAGTTTATCTGCTTCTCAGATTCTGTTTCTGAGGAGCCATGGAAATAGGGCAGGATAATCTGCTCCTTGCTTTCAGACTCCTAATTGCTCACCATGTGGGCAATTTTCTCTGTTTTGATAGGAAGGGCATGGCATTCCTCTAGTTTAGAAGTTGGCAGATGTTCTTTAAAGGGCCAGATAGTAAATATTTTTGGATGTAGGACTATGTGATCTCTGTCACAACTGTTCAAGTCTGCCATGAGAGCACCAAAGCAGCCATGGATGACATAGAAAGAATGGGCATGGATGTGTTCCAATAAAACTTTACTCACAAAATTAGGTGGCTAGCTGGATTTGATCCCCTGCTCAAACAGTCTTTAGTGTAAAACAGAGAATTTGGCTTCACCCATTCTGCTCAGTGCACAGTTATTTCCATCTCATGCATTCTGGGATGTGAATAGCAGGCAAAAAAGCTACCATGGCTTTCAGAATGACCCTTATAAGCCTCTCTTTGTTCTAGGGAAATATAAGGCTCTAATTACAATTTGTCCTTTTAAGAAAGAAGGATGAAATATACTGTTTGTCCCAGCCTGATAGGAGGTAAAAGAAATGAACACATTCTTTGTTTGTTTCCTTTGGTTTATTTGTACTAAAATCATAGCTCCTCAACTTAGTGACACCCAATCAAAGCTGATAAACAAGAGTAAATATATAAATTAATGATGATTTAAAATTAATATCAAATGATATAAAACACTCAGCTCTTAGCTTACCAATATTTTCTTAAATTTACACTCTTTCCCAAATTCAATTTATGTTTTGTAAGATAGTCAATTTACTTGTTCATCTTCCTAAAACTAGAATTATTGTAAATAAAAGTAAGTCTTGGTGTTCCTGAATATGAAGCACTTCAAAAAAGCTATTTATGAATGATTTACTTTGACATCCTTTTGTATTGAAGCATGTCCCTTTACTGCAGGATCTAACTGCAGAATGAAGTAGGCAAAATTTACAAAATCCTGAAACTTTTCTACCTTGTTCCTTAAAGTTCTAGTCTTGGTAAACAATATGGCCTGAGTCAGGACTTATTTAACTAAATTACTTTGGCACTAAGTAACAGGAATTAATAACTTCCTAGGTAGAAGTTGGAAATTTATTAGGACCCCACACTTATACTTGACTCAGAAAATTCCATACATTTTAGACTATCATTATTAGTGCATGCCCCTTCCATCGCCCACCCCTGGCAAAAACAAAACAAATAAGCAAACAAACCAAACATCAATAACAAAAACAAAAGAAACTAAACACTTCCACCTACCAATTTCTGTGTTCATTGGGATTGTTTAATTGCAATTGAATGAATGGAGCCTAATTCAAGTTAAGTTAGCAAAATAGGAATTGGGGGCCTCATTAAACTGAAAAGCCCAGGGATAAAGCTGATTTTGTACACAGTCAGATACAGGGTTTTGATGATATCAGTAACACTGTCTCACTCTATATTTCATGTAATCCTTCAATCATACATAAAGACTTTCAGATACAAGTAAAAGCATATTCGTCCTTTAATAGTTCAACACATAACATAAGTCATCTCACGTGAAAGGAAGGCCAAAGGTAAGAAGCCACTGGCATTGGTTCGGTAGCTCAGAAATGTCAGGACCATTAATCTTTTCCTCGTGACACCAAGATGGGAGCCAAGCTCTAGATTTTACATCTATATTTTAGGAATAAAGAATGGAAGGGAAAAAGTGTCCAGTGACATGATGATTTCTGTTTAATAAAAACGTAAAAACTCTCCCAGAAGCCCCCCAGCAATTATACATTAACATCTGGTTGACTAGGACACATCACATACACTTACATAATGATAAGAGACATCATGAAAGCACATATTTCTTAGCCTTTTTAAAGGAAAAGGGTCTTCGGAAGGGGTGTTCAATTAGCCAACCAACACTGCATGTCAACAGGCTATAAGAATATAGAAGATAGACCCTATGGATATTTACAGCTAACAGTCACATCATACTAGATTAGGTGGGGAGAGAAATTTCTCCTTACAAAGGCTGACAGAAAAGGTGAAGGATGCTGATTGGTCAATCTTGGTTCATTTATCTCTGAATATATCATTATACTCATAGGGATGGGGTGTGTTTCTAGGGATCAACTTAAGATCAGCTCCAACTGAATCATACAAAATGATTTCCATATTGGAAAGTGGAATCCTGTTTTCCAAAGTAAGAGGAGGGGCAGAGAGTGTATTAGTTTTCTGTCACTGCATAACAAATTACCAAAAGTTTGACAGTTTAAAAGAACCCTATTTATTATTTCACATTTTTCACAGGTTAGGAGCTCAGGAACAGCTTAGTCAAGTCCTCTGTACAGGGTCTCAAACAGCTGCCATCAAGGTATTGCCTGGGGCAGCTTTCTCAACTGAGGCCCAGGGGCTTCTCCTAAATTCACACATGCGCAGCTGTAGAACTCATGGCGGATTGCTTCTTCAAGGCTAGGAGGACAAGGATGTCTCTGATCCTAGACCCGGGATAATCTCCCCTTTGATTAACTTTAAAATCTACTGATTAGAGACTTTAATAGCACCTTAAAAGTTTTATCACCTTGGCCATATTTTGTTACTGATATGGGAGTGATTTCTATCATTTTCACAGTACCAGTCCACATTCAAATGGAGGGGAGGGGTTATAAGACATATATACCAGGGCATGGGAGTCCTAGAGACCTTCTTATAATGCCACCTATCACAGAGGTTCTCCCTGTGAAAATGAACACATCACTAGAGTAATATGAATGAAAAAGATTGACCTTATATATTCATCAGGTTAAATAAGGGGAACAAAAATTTGAAAATCTGAGTTTATATGGCAATCTACTTCAAGTCATCATGCTTAAATGGCATAGAAAAATGCTAACAAAATTAGAGTATAATTTTTCCAAAATGATTTGTTTACTTAGTGTGAGCATAATGGAAAAAATAAAAGAGGAGTTAGCTGATTTTTGCTTGGTGCCTTCTGTATAACTGATATTTCTAATGTTGATTAAACAGATTTTCTATCATAATTAGTAACAGTCTATTTGTGCCTAAAGGAAAATGAAGTTGCAACAGTGGTATAAATTTCAAAGTAAAAAAAAAAAAAACAAGCTACAAGGATTAAATATGATATTTTCTCTTACTGGGAATAAGCTCAGAAGTAATTTGTATAGTGGAAATCTAAAATCTAAAAAGGAAGACATTTTTTAATTTAACTATCTTAGTGAAAAAAATGTACCTTTCCTAATTTTATTTTTTTTAAAATCACTGTAGAGCAAAGAAGTCTGTAAAAAGCAAATATTTATTGAACAACTGTTTATAATAACCTACCATATTACAAAAATACTGAAGAATATATGTATACTATATAGAGACAGAATATTTAAATAAAGCTTTAGGCCCACAGGAATTTGGTGAGGGAAAAAAAATGTTACATTTACTCAGAAAATAGATTTTGCATCCTATCAAAATGTTTAAAATGTCTCAATTAATATATATAGTTCTTCTGTAATGTAAGTCAAACAGTTAAAAAATATATCATGGTAGATCTTATTTTAATAACCTTAGCTAGAATTCCCCCATATTGTTAAGAAGTCATCTCTGACACTCCAGTAGCAATTTGCATATGATTAGAAGCAATGTTTTTGCATTTAATTCTGAACACTTATTTTTAACTTGTCAAAGACTGCTGTAACAGAGTGGATGAAGAGCAATGCTGTCATAGCAAAAGAAATCGATTGGCCTGAATATGACCAGTTCATTCTAGAGCACAGGTCACAAAGGATTTTTTAATGTATGGAACAAATAAGAAAAAGACAAAGTTATAGAAGTGTTAGAAATGTCTAATTGATAACATTCCTATAAAATGAAGTTTTTAAAGGTAGTCTGATCCCTTGAAAACAAAAAGAAAACTAGACTTCCTCCTATATATAAGGTTTAGCAGACTTCAGAATGAGATCTTAATCCTTTTTGCTGTGTTAGACCATTTACTCACTTTCAAGTCATATTTCTTTAACTGATGCAGAATTTACATGTCTCCTCATTCAAATGTGTCATTAAGATGCAGGCTATGTTACAGGGTTTGGAAATTTTCAGACATCTGTCTCTTGAACGCTTAAGGAGCTTGCTACTCCAAATTGACCCTGGACACTTATCAGAATATGTCCCTGATGCTCAAATAACTTAAAAGCAGAGTTTTATCATTGTTTGGGTAAGGTCAGCTCTGTCAAATATGTAAGCAATGGAATACACATCCACAACTCTAGGGAACAATGTTTCTATTTTCATTGTAATACTTACCAAGAAACACATAGCACATTCTGGAAAAGAAAGAGAGAGGTGGAATTTTGATCTAAAAAACTAAAATCCTGATGCAGGAAGATTTCATTTAGGTACAATTTATAATATACTTATTGGCCTGATCTAGCTGTGTGTGGGAAGGGGAGCCATAGAGGAAGCAGGATTTCACATTTATGGAGAATTTATTTTTGAAAAAAATATCTGTAATATCAAACAGAGGACATCACTTATGAGTTAGAGACACAAAGGAATCTGTGAGTTTGTGTGCCTGAATTACTGATGAAAAATATGCAGAAAGCTAACACATTTGCCTAAAGTAAATTGATGATTAAACACCCTGAGCTTCTTATTATCTCTCATATCAGTTTTCTACCACTGCTGTAGCAAATTATCACAAACTTCATAGCTTAAAACATTTATCACAGCTCTGTAGGTCCAGTGTCTGGGTGGGCTTGACTGGGTTCTCAGCTTAGGGCCTTATAAGGCCAAAATCACTATGTGAGCTGGGCTGGGCTCATACCCTGGAGGCTCTGGGGAAAAAAAATCTGCTTCCAAGCTCATGCAAATTTTTGACAAATGTCAGCTCATCGCTATTGTAGGACTAAGATTCTTATTTCCTTGCTGGCTGTCAGCTAGCAGACTCTGTAAGACTGCCACCATTCCTTCTCTTGTTGCCCTATCTTCATAGCTAGCAATGGCACATCAAGTCCTTCTCCAGCTTCAACTCTCCCTGTCATCAGAAGCTGCTTTTAAGGGCTCATGTGATTAGATCAGGTCCATTCAGATTACCTTCTTGTCTTAGACTCAATTGTGTCATATAACATAATCATGGGAGTGATATCTGTTCATATCCATAGGTTCTTAGGATTAGGACAGGACATTTCTAGCAGACCATTTTAGAAAGTCTACCTATTGCATCTCTTTTCAAGGTTCGGTGATATCCAGCAACAGCTACCCTATTCCATAGTCCTTATAGTTACATTTTTTCTCCTTATTCTCCAATGCCAGAGATGTTACACCAGCTAAAGCATCTCCTTCTATCAGTATCCCATCCCAGTTCTCTACTGGTGAAAGCTTTAACAATTGCATGATTACAACATGTAGTGCAACTTTCCAGTATCCCTCTGCTATCAATGATGAGATCCCCATTGCTGGTTGGATAGTGAGTGTTGCATCAGTAAAATCCCAATTTATGGTTGGTTCCTTAGAACCGTTTCTGGTATCAACTGTCTGAGAAGGCCTTCCCTGGAAACAGCTTGTGAGAAGGAGATTTTATTGGGGATTGCATTCAAGAGATACGTCTGTCAGGAAGGTAGAGCTATATGGAGGGAGGATCTTCTCAGTGTGGGGGTAAATGAGGTCTCAGTTGATCCTAGAGCAAGTTCTGGAGCTGGAGTGGCCCTTTAAAGCATGGCTGGGCCTTTGTGTCCTCACATCAGCTAGTCCTGGGAGGTAATTTCCTGCAGCAGCTAGCAATTCCCAGTAAGGTGTCAGCTGGGAGTCACCAGGGGCTGATAAGGTAGAATACTACAGAATCTTCTAGCACTACAACATTACTACCACTACAGTATCTATTAACAATACCATACTACTACCACCACAGTATCTACTAAAAATATTACACTACTATCACTACTGTATCTACTATCACTACTGTATCTACTATCACTACAGTATCTACTGTCACTACAGTATCTACTATCACTACTCTATCTACTCTCACTACAGTATCTACTATCACTACAGTATCTACTGTCACTACAGTATCCACTAAAACTACTGTATTACTATCACTACAGTATCTACTATCACTACTCTATCTACTCTCACTATATTATCTACTATCACTACAGTATCCACAGACTACTGTACTACTATCACTACAGTGTCTACTAAAACTACTGTATCGGGCTTCCCTGGTGGCGCAGTAGTTGAGAGTCCACCTGCCGATGCAGGGGACATGGCTTCGTGCCCTGGTTCGGGAAGATCCCACATGCCGCTGAGTGGCTGGGCCCGTGAGCCATGGCCGCTGAGCCTGTGCATCCGGAGCCTGTGCTCCGCAACGGGAGAGGCCACAACAGTGAGAAGCCCGCATAACACACACAAAAAAATAGAAAAATAAAATAAAACTACTGTATCTACTATCACTACAGTATCTACTAAAACTACCATATCTACTAACACTACTGTATCTGCTAACAATACTGTATCTATTAATAATACTGTATCTACCAACACTACGGTAACTACTAACACTAAACTACCTACCAAGACTACAGTATCTAACACTATGGTATCTGCTAACACTACAGTATCTACTAACACTATAATATTACTAACAGCACCATAACTCCATAACTACTAAGACCACCATTCTATCTACTAACAAACACTACAATATCTACCAATACAACAGTATTTGCTAACATTGTAGCATCTATATAATTGAAAGGGAGAAATTATCTTTTTTGTTCAAGTGGAAGTTTCCTGATTTCCATTCCAAATTAGACAAAAGATTCTTGGTTTTAGAACGCTTGCTTTATAACTACAACATGCTTGATTGCCATCAGGATAGACAAAAGTTAAAAAATGATAGACATCATAATTTTAAAATGCTACATCCTTTCAGATAAGAATGTAGGAATTTAAATATTCTCTCTTTTATTAAAAAAATTTTTAATGGTAAAATTCTTCTTCCATCTAATCCCACCTACTAAGCTAAATAAGCATCACTTTTCAACTAAATTGTGCTTGTTTCATATCTAAACTTAGTGGGAGCCAAATGCATTAGTAGAGGGAAGACTCTCAGTGCTAGAGACCTAAAGTTTAGCCCTTTCTCTTCAGTGTAACCTTGAAGAGGTCATTTAACTTCATCCTTTACTCTAATTTTTGAAATGAAAGTATTGGAATATTTAATATTTAATGTTCTTTCCAAGCCAGAAACCATAAGCTTCATACTTGATTTTATTCCCCTTATGAAAAATTCTTCTCTCTTGAGCTTAGATTTCACAATCTGTTGTCCCCATTTGTCATCTTCACCACTTGAGCAGCCTTGACTTGAAATGTGAGGCCACCCCCATACAAGATGTTCTGATCTGCCAAGCTGTCCACTCTCCACCCCACGGTTGAGTGTGTGAATGAGTGTGTGTGTGCATGTGAGATTTATATATCCTGGCAATAGAAATTCATAGCACTCTTGCATTTAAAACATTTCCTGTATGTGAGCTAGCACCTCAAGTAGCCATGGAAGAATTTAGAAGCTCCAAAAGGAGAAAGTTTCCGACAACAATTCCAAAGGATACTTTTGCATTAAATAGGCAAAGTTTTTCTTTTCTAAAGTGATTTGCTGGGATCCTAAGAATTTGACTCATGTCTGTGACTCTGGCTAATTTGTAGGGAACTTTTACTGACTCCCAAGGGAAAGTCTTGCCTTTGGTTTGCGTGCCAGCATTCCAGCACTAGGACTAGTCACACACCTCCGGGCCTTACTCCTTTCCCACTAGCTTCCTAGCGGTGAACACTGGTAACATGTCAATGTGCTTTCAATGTTATGATGCTTTATCATGCACTGGGTTTTTAGATTTTGTGTCATCAAATATCTGAGCTTTTTCAAATATCACTCCTTTAATTTGGAATTATATTTATTGTTTCAAGAAAAAAATAGTTTTGTGAAAAATTAGATTGAGGAACGTAATATTAAGATGGCTAGAATATATCACTGTCTTCCAGGGTACTTGACAGAGATTGTCACACTATATTATTTATCTCAGAGGCAGAGTATTATAATTGGTAAGACGACAAAGTTTGGAATAGGATAATATTGGCTTTAAATTCTGGCTTTGCCACTTAAAAGATGTCTGACTTCTGGCAAATTGCTTAAGTTTGCTAAGTAATTTCTACATTGATGAAAAGAAGATGTATATTTCTTAGAATTTTTATCATTTAGAAAGCTTATATTATAGAGCCTGAGAATGAAAATGTGCTTAGCATTTATTTTTATCAAAGCAATAGTCATAAGAAGGACTAATACTAATCTAGCACTTGCTGGGTCCCAGACACTGTTCTAAGCACTTTACATATGTTACCTATTATTATAATAATTCTCACAACATTTGTATGAGACAGGTACAATTATAAATTAGCCTCATTTTACGATCTAGAGAAGTGAAGAACAGAGAAGTCAAGTAACTTGCCCAGGATCACACAGCTGATAGGTGATAAAGTCTGGATTTGGATATAGTCTGTGCATTTACCCAATAGTCCAAATTACAGAAACTGCTTAATCAATTTTATCAGCTTTATATTTGAATAAAGTTTCATATATTAATCATAACTTATTTCAGGTAGAAAGGATTGCCTAGAAAGGTAGTTTGAGTTTATCCAGTTCGATGAATAAATAAGATTGATGCATAGATTTATTTGTGACTGGCTAATCATTTTTATCATCTGCTTTAAGAATGTTTAAAATAATGTAAATATTTAAGTAATATATACCTTCATCTGAAATTATTGTTATGCTATTACTGTGTACTTTCTAGACAAGGTATCTGTACTACCATCAATTCTATATTATTAAAGTTAGCATTATTAAAGGGTTGAAAGCCAAATTCTAACTTCAGGCTACATATTCAGTGAAGTGGACATCTGTGAGTTTGGGTAGTGGTCCAAGATTCATCCACTTCCTTCTGGTAGCAGCATCTTGACTTTCCTTTAGGGAACAACTTTCCCCTTACCCTGAGCACATGTGCTTTAGGCAGGTCAAGCCTACCTTCTGTACACAGAAAAAGACCTGTGACCATAGAATGGGTGACAGCATATTCTCTTCTGTGCCTCTTTTTGCCATATCCTATGCCACTCACACAGCAATAGACAAAGGGGTGGACCCATGACCTAAGCCAGGCAGTGAGACACGATGCCCAGACATGTTGAAATCCTTCAGAGAGATGCATTTTTTTTCTCTCTGGGCTTGCCAAACTGAAAAGATGTGAGCTGCGAGCTTTGGGACACCAATATTTGGAGAAGGAAGCAGAGGTAAAAAATGGAGTAAGAGGAACTGAATCTGGTGATACAGCATGTGTGTAATAAATGATTTTTAAAATGAATATATGAGGAAATAATTAAATATGAACATTCTGAGCCTTTGGGTTTTGTTCTTACAGCTGGGTAGAGCAAGATCAGGCAGGAACAGAGGACTCTGATGTCTGGGTGCATCAGGAGCTAATATAAAGAAATCCTGTTTTCATACTTGCAATGAAGTATACAATCTTGTAAGCTTAAATTATTGTATACTAGACACTCACAAAAAGATATATTCCAATCTCTCTTGGTAATTAATTGAATAAATTTTGTTTTATTTATTTATTGTCACATAGACACATACCTATACACATTTTTAAACTTTATTTTACCTAAGAAAATGCTGTTTTAGTATATATTATATTATATACATATTATATAATATATTTCTAATACTTTACAAATATAATTAAAATTATAACTTAAATCACAATATTGTGATATGCATAATATAATGATAACAGGTATATAATGATGAGTAGTAGAAAGATAGTTTTGCTCATTTCCAAATGAAAGACAATAAAAATGGAATTAAAATAATTCTAAATCTGTTATCACTTTAATCTATGTGGCAATTTACTGAAGTTTCAGAAAAAGAGAGCAAGAACTTCTTAAAATAAAATTAAAATTTCACATAAGTAAGCCTTTTAGCATGGCAACAATTTTCATATTAGAGTAATATTTTTAAATGAAACCTTGCTGTGTATGCAGGTTGTGGGAAAATATCAGCACTAAAATAGAATGTTTTTTCTATTTCAAAGAGAAAAAAATCACTACTTCATCAATGGCTTACCCTATTCTCCTGATAACTGAGGTGCTTGAACTTCATGCCCACCTTAAGCTTCCAGTCATTCCTGCCTGTGAGCAGGGAGGATGAGAGCAGTGGATCAACTGAATTAGGAGACCTAGCATCTGTCCACATTGCTGCCGTGTCTGGTCTAACCTGGCATCCAATGGCAGATCCTATCCTCTCTCTAGCTTGCAACAAACTTCCACTTTGAACCATCCATCACACTAATTCCAGTCACTTGGCTCTGCCGTATTGCCTGTTAACATTTCTCTGACTTAATAAGCTACTGAATAACCTCGTTTTATAAAGACCAGTTCCCTGATTTGTTTTTATTTTCTTTTATAGTATATATTTTATATTTTAACATTTTCATTGGAGTATAATTGCTTTACAATGGTGTGTTAGTTTCTGCTTCATAACAAAGTGAATCAGTTATACATATACATATGTCCCCATATCTCCTCCCTCTTGCGTTTCCCTCCCTCCCACCCTCCCTATCCCACCCCTCTAGGTGGTCACAAAGCACCCAGCTGAACTCCCTGTGCTATGCGGCTGCTTCCCACTAGATATCTATTTTACATTTGGTAGTGTTTATATGTCCATATATACACTACCACTCTCTCACTTTGTCCCAGCTTACCCTTCCCCCTCCCCGTGTCCTCAAGTCCATTCTCTAGTAGGTCTGTGTCTTTATTCCCATCTTGCCCCTAGGTTCTCCATGACTTTTTTTTTTTTTTGATTCCATATGTATGTGCTAGCATACAGTATTTCTTTTTCTCTTTTTGATTTACTTCACTCTGTATGACAGACTCTAGGTCCATCCACCTCACTACAAAAAACTCAATTTCATTTCTTTTTACAGCTGAGTAATATTCCATTGTATATATGTGCCACACCTTCTTTATCCATTCATCTGTCGATGGACACTTAGGTTTCTTCCAAGTCTTGGCTATTGTAAATAGAGCTGAAATGAACATTGTGGTACATGACTCTTTTTGAATTATGGTTTTCTCAGGGTATATGCCCAGTAGTGGGATTGCTGGGTCATATGGTAGTTCTATTTTTAGATTTTTAAGGAACCTCCATACTGTTCTCCATAGTGACTGTATCAATTTACATTACCACCAACAGTGTATGAGGGTTCTCTTTTCTCCACACCCTCTCCAGCATTTATTGTTTCTAGATTTTTTGTTGATGGCCATTCTGACCTGTGTGACATGATATTGCATTGTAGTTTTGATTTGCATTTCTCTAATTAATGATGTTGAGCATTCTTTTCATGTGTTTGTTGGCAATCTGTATATCTTCATTGGAGAAATGTCTATTTAGGTCTTCTGCCCATTTTTGGATTAGGTTTTTGTTTTTTTGATTTTGAACTGCATGAGCTGCATGTAAATTTTGGAGATTAATCCTTTGCCAGTTGCTTCATTTGCAAATAGTTTCTCCCATTCTGAAGGTTGTCATTTCATCCTGTTTATGATTTCCTTTGCTGTGCAAAAGCTTTTAAGTTTCATTAGATCCCATTTGTTTATTTTTGTTTTTATTTCCATTTCTCTAGGAGGTGGGTCAAAAGGATCTTGCTGTGATTTATGTAATAGATTGTTCTGCTATGTTTTCCTCTAAGAATTTGATCGTGTCTAGCCTTACATTTAGGTCTTTAATCCATTTTGAGCTTATTTTTGTGTATGGTGTTAGGGAGTGTTCTAATTTCATTCTTTTACATGTAGGTGTCCGGTTTTCCCAGCACCACTTATTGAAGAGGTTGTCTTTTCTCCATTGTATATTCTTGCCTCCTTTATCAAAGATAAGGTGACCATATGTGCATGGGTTTATCTCTGGGATTTGTTTCAGTGCTTTGTAGAAACCAGTAACTATGCCAAATAGTCAGGATATTAATTAAAATAAAAGTAGATGATTTCTGATCTCAGGAAGCTCATTATCTAATGGAGAAAAAGACATGCTACAAAATGAAAATTCTTACACTATGAAAAGTACAGTGAGAAGTGTCCAACATACATCTGTCTTCTATGCTTAATCTATACATTGATTCAATAAGTTGACAACCACAGAAGGTTACAGCTGTATGACAGAGTATTTTAAAGCTTAACAATATAAAA
The DNA here is from genome assembly GCF_008692025.1 of Phocoena sinus. Lineage (NCBI taxonomy): Eukaryota > Metazoa > Chordata > Mammalia > Artiodactyla > Phocoenidae > Phocoena > Phocoena sinus. The sequence goes on from NC_045765.1 coordinate 158,691,097, forward strand.
GTAATAGTACAAGAGACAGGAGTTGGAAGAAGGGGAAAAGGAGGTGTCACACAAATGCTTCATCTCACATAGGGGCAAGTCATGATATAAAGTCTAATGTCAATGAATAAAGAAAATAAAGAATCAAGTATATCATTTAACCAAGAGAAGAAGTAAAATAAATATGTTAACTTGATGAAACGTGAAATAGAGACATAAGCATATCATTTACACTTAGAAAGAGAACCACTAGAAAAAAATATGACAGAAATGTTTAAAATTGAAATCCCTTGAGGACTGGGATTGGAACTGAGCTTGAGCAAATGAAAGGACAGTTTTATTTTTTATTTGGTATCCTCTTCCACTACTTTTGTTATCAAATTTATGTATACTTTATTTTTTTAATGTATTTTATTTTTGTCAATATTCTTGGAGTATAACATGCAAAAAAGTATGCAAATTTTAATCGTACAGCTGAATATATTTTCACATAGTGAATGCACTGCTGTGATAAATTAAAAATGATAATGTAATCATGAAATTAAATTATGGAAATAATTTAGGAACACAACTATCTAAATTTGAAACAAACTTCTTTGAGAAGGAATGATATCAATCTCCGATATAGATATTCTCGTTATTCACATTTTACAATTTGAAAAAGAGAGGCTCAGCGATTTTATGCAAATTGTCCAAAGTTTAAGTGGTAACAGGGAGGCTTGCACTCAGTCCTATCTGAATTCAAAATCTGTGCTCCCATTTCAAGCCTGTTGCTTCCAAAATGTGCACTTTTCCCACTAACTTCTGTACCACCCACCAAAGGTCCTAGCACAGTGACCTCACTTATTTAGAGTTTTTGGTTAACGTTTTGGAGACAACTTCATTATTGAATTATTTATTTAATATATGATACTGATGATCCATCTAACCATTAAATTTATTTCACCTTAAGAATATTTATTGAATGCCATCTATGACTAAGCATTTGTTAGATTTTGAAATAGAATGTAAAAATTAAAAAGACACTACCCCTATAACTCAGGACAGTAGACTATGTGGTGTAGGCAATGGCACACACCACAGGAGGAAAAATCATCAGGGTGTATTGTCCATTTTCTTACGTGGCTTCTTCTGGGAATATGAACTAACTTCAAAGTCCAAAAGTCCAAAAATACTAAAATGTTATAAAAATAATTTTGGTTCTCAAAGAGGTAAAAATACTATAAGGCTCTAATCACACTTGAAATTTATGTCCAAATATTTTCAAAACATTTCCAGTACTTGAACATATTCTTTAATATGATATATTTCCTTAGCAACTGAAAACTGTTCAGCAGTTTAAAGCTATCGATCATTTTGCTGAGAATAAAATCTCCCTGTTTTTGTCAGGTTAAATGATTCCCAAGTTTCTCAGTAGACATCAATTTGTGAGTCACTTTTTAATTTTTATTGTTTCATCACTCTGTGATTTTCATAAAATAATAAAGGGAATATGATAAAACTATATTCCAACTTTTTAGTAGAATGCATTCTTCAATCCAGACATGAACTGGAGAGACAATATGTACTATGGATATAAATGGAACCTCTATCATCTTCTCTCTGTGTCTCCCTTGGATGTCTTTGAGGAACTTTGCAGAAACCCTAGGCTGCAGAGAAACCTGTAAGAAATTACTGCAATGAAATATTGAAATATGGGCTTACAGAAATCTCACTATTCCAAGATGGCAGAACTCTTAAATGGAACTATGAATTGTTAGAGCAGGTCCCCAAAGGATAAATCAAAATAGTCTGAATCGGCATATTAAAAACAGTTTGAGTGACAATATTTAATATCTTAACATTCAGGCTGTTTGAAGGTCAAAAGTATAAAATTCAAGGGCCACCTGTATGTAGGAAACTAGACATACCCACTGACAATGGCCAGCACCCCTAGAAGATTCAAACATAGGCTGGTGGACTAAGACCAGAGAAATAGTATCTCTGCATTTTTTGGCTCTTTCCACTTTTCTTCCTTAATCATTATTTTCATTTTTTTTCATTTTTTGGCCATATTTTCCTTCCTTTGCTATACTATCCTGCATTTATTTGTTTTTATAGTAGCAATGGCTAAACTTTTATTTATATCCATGGTCAAAAAAGAGAACTTATGTTCCCATCAGTGAACAAGGAATTATTCTCCTGCTTTTGAGCCATTAATTATTTTCAAGATTATTTACCATAATATTTAACCTCTAGTCTTATCCCTATTCCAGATAATTTAAGTTAAAAGGGTCTAGGTACCACTATATGAATGCCTACTGTTTGAAATTATTCTGTGTAATAGCCACTAAATACAAACAGAATTAAGGATTCATCAATCTTTTCCCACATTGCCAATGGCTTTGATAGAAGAAGTGTGGTATATTGGAAAAATATATAGGGAAACAAAGGAATATGGGGCCCATCTTTAGGTACCTAACATGTATTTATTTATTTATTTATTTATGAATCAGGAATTTTCCCTAGTTTGTTACATAGCTTATCTCATTTAAGTTCACAACATTATGAGATGCTTTATTCCCCAGGATTTTGACTACAAGCAACAGCTGCAGACACCATTTAAGGTTACCCAGCAGTTTTCTGAATTACTGGGAAAGCTGGAGAGCAGACTCAGGGCCTAAGATTTCAAGAATAGTTGCCTAAACCATGAGCAGAACTCATTGATGAAGAAATAACTGTTGTAGCCAAGCATTAGAAGCTACAATTATACATCAGCAACTTCAGTATTTTTGCAACTGCTACCCGTATCTTCATACAAGTCCTTCCCTTCTGTGCCAGGAACTCTACCTGTGTTTCACCGGCACCACAGGTCCTATCCCAGAATGAGCTCTCCAATTCCCTTCCACATTACTATCTGCGCAGTCAACATCTGGAATAGATCAGAAGATTATAAATTAGATGCCTCTGGTCTAGCTGAAAAGGAGATTGAGTGAGTGGGAAAACAAAAGTCTAGCATTTCCAGCTACTATATGGAAAGAGAGTCTTTGCTCCCCAAAGAGACTTCTATAACCAGAGAATTTCTTCATCATAAAAAGAAGTGAAGATTTCAGTTTTCATTTTCATTTTTGTTTTTTTAATCTTGGGGAATAGAGCTAAGGCCTGATCCAGGTGGGTGGAGTGTGGGGTTTCGCAGAAAAGCAAACAGAGTCCAGTTGGGGGTCCCAAGGGTGCACTATGTGATTTAGGGTTTGTGAGGGGAGTTAGTGTGGGTCCTGACAGAATGGCAAGGAGAGAATGGGCTGGGATATGGTGAGCATCAGGGTTGCCCCAGAGGAAAGCAGAATCAGGTCCCAGGTGCTGGGTGGTGCACCAACCACTCTTCCTAGAGGAAGCCTGATCTCCCAGGATCTTGGGGTCTCGACATGCTGGAGGGGAGTCCTGGAATGAGACACGCCTGAGTGCCCCCATATCTCAGACTCCTCAACAAGGAGTCTGGCTCACACCACCTATCAGGCAAACCCCTATGCTCCTGGATACCTCCAGCCTTCAGATAGCCAATCATTATGTTGTATACCTGAAACTAATGCAATGTTATACACCAATTATATCTCTATTAATAAAAGTCAGAAGCCAAATACATGATTTACGTCCATAACACATAGATTTTAACATTCATCTAATTTGCAAATCAGAATCTTAGGGAAATTTACCCACATTCACACAATTATTAAGACATAGGGCTGGCATTTAAATCCAAGTTTATATTCTTAACTAGCATTTTTACTCTGCATGTGATTTTGATTAATCACTTGACGAGCAGTTCTCAAACCCCTGAAGTTTCTCAAGATATGTCCAAAATCAAAACACTTCCATAGCAATATTATGTGTTATTTCCCTATTTCATTGAATTGGTATTTGCACCAATCATGCAAAAACATTGGTGGGTATAACTTCTGGCACCTTAATCACAAAACAAAATGGAACAACAAAATCTAAACTAATAGTCATTGTATTTTCCACTGTTACAGATGAACTAATACCATTGGGTTGGCCAAAAAGCTCCTTATAATATATAATTATATAATCCTTATATAATAACAATAATAACAATAATGTTTCACTTAAGTATTGATGCAGCAGAAAAGTTACTGATTTGATTAAATCTCTACACATCAGTACATATAGTTCTAACATTCTGTGTGAAGGAATGGGGAAGTATGTTTAAAGCCTTCTTCATCCTGAATGTACATGGTTGGCTGGAGGAAAATTATTTGGACAACTGTTTGCATTGTGGGCTGAACTAGCTGCTTTTTTTCAAAGAATACTGTTTTCCTTGAAAGGACAAGCAACAAACTATGGTTATTCATACTCATATATTTTCACAGCAGATATTTTCTCAAAAATTAATGAAAAGAGAGTTTGTCCATTTCAAGGAAAACTGATATTTTCTGTTGGCAATGATAACAATCAACTTTTCAAGAAAAAAATTGTTTTCTGAAAACTTGTACTGACCATATAAGCTTGATACTTCCCAATGCATGCTTAAAATATTTCTCTGTTGAGATATTCTGATAATGTGTAACAAAATATGTCAACATTTGGAAAAACTTATATATCTTAGTGAACCAATATTTGCAAAATGGTCAGTTCGTGATGGTACAAAATCATGCATGGGTAAACCATTCAAAATGCAAGATAAACAACTGATTTAATTTAACAAAAGAAATAAAAAGTTAATGGATGAGGCTTTAGATTCCACATTTCAGTTAAACTTTAAAAAGTGACCATCAAGTTTTGGTGTAGCATCAAAACAAGAATACCCACAATAATCTGAAAAAGACCATGAAATAGTCATCTGTTTTCCAATTACATATTTGTGTTGGCTGGATTTTCTTCATATACTTCAAAAAAACAACATATTGCAATAAATTGAATGCGGAGTATAACTGTCTTATATTGTCAGGTAACTAATACCTACTAACCTAGTATCTACTAAGGGCTTTGTAAGGGTTTTCTAATTTTGATTAATGCTATCATTATTAATATTTAATTTATTAGTAAAGAGCATTTATTTACACAAATATGTCAAATCATAAATAAATCAAGTTGGCATTCACTTGTATTTTCACAATGTATATTTGAAACAAGACTAAGGTTGTGTAATTGAGTTTTTGTACGAAGTTGATTTTCATTCATCCATACAATAAGCATTTCTTAAGCTCCCAGTTTCAGCTAGGCATTCCCCTGGACATTTAGGAAACAAAGATTTATAAGACATAGTCCCTACAATTAAGGATTTCATTTTAGTCAAGGGAGACAAGAAGGAATTGAACAATTACCATGTAATGTAGTGATTGCAAATATAAGTACACAAATGCAAAGTCAATGCCTACAGAGGAGGTGAGATAAAGGTTATATTTTTCTTTTTCATAAATACCTAAATCAAAAACAAAGACCTCGGGCTTCCGCAGTGGCGCAGGGGTTGAGAGTCCTGCCTGCCGATGCAGAGGACACGGGTTCGTGCCCCGGTCCAGGGAAGATCCCACATTCTGCGGAGCGGGCTCGCTGAGCCTATGCTCTGCAATGGGAGAGGCCACAACAGTGAGGGGCCCACGTACTGCAAAAAAAAAAAAAAACAAAGACCTCAGTCGTCGTATTGCTAATTTAGTTATTATGGTAAGGAGCTAATCATAAACTGAGCCATTATACGTATCTAAATAGTAAAATAATTTTACAGTCAAGACCTGATGTTACAAGAGGGAATTAGCTTTGATAAATGAAAGCCACGAATAATACAAAGGCTATTTTATCCACTAATTTCAATATTCTCCACATGCAGTCCTATTTACCATAGCTCCTGTGCAGCAAAAATTATAAATTTGAATTTTATTTATTATCCTGTAGGATATTTATACAGAAATGGAGGTGTCAACATCCACAAGGCAGACAAAAGAAAGAAGTTAAAAAAATGAAGTTAATAATTAAAACCATTGAAAATCTTAGAGGTAATTTAGTACAAATCTTTAATGTTAGAGATGAAGGCATAGGGGTCCCATGTGGGCTTGGATTAATGTCACTCAGCTAGTTGGCTACAGAGCAGGAACTATAACCCAGGTGTCTAAACAGCAATGTTCATTAGTTTATGCTAAAGAAATTGACAGCTGTGCAACCATTTCAGAAGCATAAAGCCTTTCTCTTTTTCACTAATGCATCCCACAGTTCAAGGTCAATAATTAAAGGAAAGCCTTTCCATCAATGTATTCATTCCTGGAGAAAATAATATAGAAGGCTCAGGGTCGGGGGGGGAGAATGGTAAAAACCCAAGGGGTTAGGAATTGGTTGTACAATATTCAGAGGACTAACAAGCAACAGATTTTAAATTAAGCTAGGCAATAGCAATGGCCTAAGACTTAAAAGAAAGAACTAGGGGGAAAGGAATGTTTCAAATAATGGATATATTTTTCAGAGCTGATACATTAATTAATTTTTATTGAAATCAATTCACAGTTTAATAGTGAAAAGTATTGAATGCCTATAAAATTATACAAATATTAGTGTCTACAAATTCATAGATTTTTGTCTTTTTTACAAATGGACAAAAGTTAAATTTTCAAGCAAATAAAATAATTTGTCTTTGATGCTCACATTAAAAGGTTATTTTCTTAAAATATAAAACCTAATATACTTTGTTTAAACTCATACAAAAATATGATGAATGGGTTTTTCCTGGTGGTAGTCATTTTCTTATGTATGAGTTGCATAAGTATCTCTTTTACCCTTTTCTTGCCAGTTTTTAGGTTATTTCACATCTACGTTTTACAAAATTGAAAAATTAGTAGGCATTTACAATATGCTATGTATTTGAGGATCTGACTCTCTGTTTAAAACAGAAGGATGATGAAACATCACCTAGTTTTTGTAGTCAGTGCCACTTCCAAAATTTGGCTTAGTGATTGTGATGTTCTTCATGAAAATTGCACGACTCCTTTTTATTTCATCAGTAGTTGATTGATGGGTAGTTCTTCACACATGATTGGTAGTTTCTAGGAAAGTCTCTATAAGTAATATGTTATATTAAATTTGTGGTTTTATACTACCAGTTTTATAACATTAGACTAAGAATTAAGCTCATTTTAAAAGGAAGTAACAACCAAAAAAAAAAAGAAAATATCAAGCATAAAGACAAAGTTGAAGTTATCCCAGGAATTCAAGGTAAGATTTACATATTTACATCTTAGCCAATTCAACATATAAACTAAATTAAAGAAGAAAAACATCATGATCAACTAATAAATGGCTGAGTCTTTCAATTATATTCAGCAACAACTTGTGATACTACTCTTAAGAATCATATAGCAAATTAGGAATACAAAGAAATATTTCATCAAACATAGGGTGAAATAACAGTTTTGCTTTCTTAGTAAATATAATAAATTTACTTTGTGTTCTGGAAGATACTTGGTCTTAGCTTTGGTCATTTTTAAAAACATATTAAGCTTTCAGAGGCAATAGTTATCAGTAAAAACATATCAATTAATTATAGTACAGCTTTTTATACATCTAACAATTTCTATCATGATCTCCTGTTATTTAACCAAGTAATTTGAAGTACATACTGTTGCTTGATTTTCTTTCCAGCTTCATGAATTCCTTTAAGTTGCCACACTTTTACGTAAAATTCACTGGATTCTACAGAAGAAAAGTGCCCCAATGTTCATTCTTTTATACTTTCAATAATGAACATTTTACCTTGAACTGTTTCTCATATCTCTTTGTCTCAGACGCCAATTTCTCTCTTTATTTCCTTTTTATCCACTCTTCCCACTGCCCTCTATTTTGACTTCATTCATGTATTCATCCATTTTATCCAACTAACATCCATTCAATTTTTTTTCATTCAATTTTTTAATAAATAAATTGCAAACTGTGGTAAATGCTACAAATGACAAAAAGCAAAGCTGAGGGATTGTAGTTACTTATTGGAAACTGTATAATGAATAGAGTGTGGTCAGTAATAATTTTCTTCTTTGCCAGTGACGTTGAACAGTAAAAGATGAGCAAAAATAATGGGGATAGCAGAGCAAACCATTTATAAACCTACAAATTTACTTCTGCATTGATGTTGGCACTTAAATTTTGCAATGCTACCTTGGATGGCCTTACCTAATGCCTCTTTTTAGTTCATCTGAAGTTCCAGCAACTTTATATGGCCCCAGGTGGCTCTAAGCCTCACCTTGAATGGTCTATATTTAAGGTCAGGATTTAAATAAATAGCTCTTTTTTGCAGGACTTTTTTTCCTCATATCATTAGTTTTATTCTGCTATTAACAGTCATGAAAATTATTTGTAGAAAACAAGAAATATAGCAGGTCAATAAAAACTGTATGAATACAAATCACTTTATCCACCAAGGAAAACCACCATTGATATTTTGTATATATCTTTCACAAAAGTTTCCTATCAGCTTATAAACAAAATGGATGATGTTGTTATAACTGTATTTTCATTTAAAAATAGCTGTTTCCATTAAAATAAATATACACATCATTTTATTTGCTGTAAGTGGATACAGCTTTCTTCTTACCTATTTATATTGTCATATTTGTCTCCATTTGTCCACCATTATTAATAAGGCTGCAAATAAATACTTTCACATACATACTTATACAACTCTCTGCTTATTTTCTTATTATAAAATCTTAGATTTGGAATTTTGGATTAAGTAATAGAGTAAGCTATTTTTTAAATAGTAACAAATTGAATTTCAGAGACTTGTATTTTTTATAAACTGAAATTTTAAAATTTGTAAGTTTAAATATCTCTGGTTTCCTGTTGGTATCATTTTAAGAATTAACATAAATACTAATTATTTTCTTAAGGCTTTTATTCACTTTTAGACAATTCTGAAATCTTCCCAGAATTTATTTTGAAATTAAGTGTGATCAAAGGAAATAATTTCATATATTTTTTCTTTGAATAGTTAATTGTCTTAACACACAATCAATGTATCTAGTCCCAAAGATCAAAATACTAACCTAATTATGTATGTGTGTGTGTATAAACATACACATATATGTTATAAAATATACAAATATATACTCACATACTTTATTATGCATATAAAATATTTTCCACTGACTTGCCTGTCTATTCTTATCACTACAATAATATTTTACAGTTAATGATTTAAACATGATTTTCAATTGGATTAGTTAAATGTATTCCTTTTATCTTCATTTTTTTAAACTATTTAATGGCTCATCTCATATATTTAGGGTGGTAGTATAATTTTAGGATAGCATTTATATGGTTCCTTTTTTCATAAAAGGACGTTGTTTCTCAGAACTGTGTTAAATATATAGAACTATAGATAGAATTTCCACCTTTACAAACCTGAGTCTTCCAATACATGTATATGGCATGTCATCATTTGCTATTTACTCAAATTATCTTTTAAAGTTCCTCTATACTGGTGAGCATGAAATGTGTGCAGGGAAAAACTTTGTGTATGTAGATTTATCACATATCTTCTTAAAATTATTCAAATTAACATATTTTATTCCTATTATACATAACTTATATTTTCATTCTATTACCCACCTGGCTATTAATCTAAAAGGAAAGCTATTGATTGAAATATTTGTTTTGTATTCAGCTACCTATGCAGTCTTTATTAATTAACAGCAGTTGCTGAGTTGATTCTCCTGAGTTTGTAGCTCGACAGTTAAATAATTTAGGATTTGATGATACTCTTGCTATTGCCTTTCCACCTCTCAGATTATTGCCTTTGTGAATTTATTGTCCAGCACAGTTAAATAATAGTATGATACTGGGCCCTCTGGGCTTGTAGTCACTTTACCAGTGATTTCCTGTCTCTTTTATCAATAAACTTAATATTGACAATATTTTGAGCTTTTATGATAAGTTGGAAAATACTTTACCTAAAGAATGGCTGTTGAAATAAAATCCAAATACCTTTTAATCATGTATCAAGATGGTTACATGTTTTATTTTCTCTTATGACTAATATCCATAACAAAACGCATTAGTAGATTTCTTAATATTAAATAGTATATTCATCTAGGGGAAAAAAGTTTTTGTGGTAAAGATGGAATTCAATTTCAAAACCTTTATGTAACCTTTCTGAACCTGTATTAGTAAGGTGGAATTGTTCACAGTGGTGACTAATAAAGGTTATATTTTCAGATTTTGATCCCAAATTATAATAGCTATATAAATAATTGTGAATATTTTCTTCTTTCTTTAAGATCTATAGACCTTGAGTTAAACTAAAGCACTCTTTCTAATTACTAACATTTTTGTAAAAATATATATATGTGTGTGTGTGTGTGTGTGTGTGTGTGTGTAAGGAAATTGGAATACTTTCTGAAAATCTAAAATTTCTCAATAGCAGCTCTTTTAAATTACTGCCCAATGCTTTTGTTTATTATCTACCGTCTGATGGGAGTCAAGGTTATTAATTCCTTTACTTATTCTAAGAATATCATATAGAGAAGAAGGAAAAGTGGAATCTGTATATTTCTGTCTTTGTCTCTTACCTGAAGTCTTCTCTCTCTGATTAATCTTTTTGATTTCCTTGATTCATTATTTGAATAAGTTATTTTCAGCTTGTATTAAATACAACACAATAAATATTAAGCCATTCAAAATATGTAAATAAAAGGAGATAAAACAGTACAGACACAATAAAATTCAATAAGATGAAGAGGTGATTAAATAAGATGAACAAATACTATGAAAAATTTTACTACAAAACATTATAAAGATAAAATCAATTTTATGTCAACATGTTAGTGCTTTTTTGTCCCAACAGATCTGAAATTGTTGCACCAAGCAGACTATTTTTCATATTGAGTAGACACTAGTGTTTGCTGATTAAGTCATGAAATCACTGACACTTGAGACTAGTTATGGCAGCTTTTCATGTAAAAGCCGTATCTTGGTTTATCTGAGGCAAATTTTCTAAAATTGCATTTCAGTCATTGATTTATTAATTTATTTATTCACAATCAGACCTTCTATCAACACACGTTTTCTGAGATTTACTATGTATTCTGCATTTTTCTAGAATCAAGATTCCAAATAATTAAGACACAATCTTTGCACTAAGATATTTTACAAGCTGGCAGCAGAGATGGACATAAATATAAATAAATATTATAAAGGGTGGTATTGATACATTAAGTAAATTAATGATATTAGAAGTGCGTACAAGGTACAATGCTGACATAATATGGAATGAGTTTGAAAAGAAGCACAGGCATACTGGAGATATTGCGGGTTCAGTCCCAGACCAGTGCAATAAAGAGAAGGGTAATCCTCATTCCATGACCTCCAGTTGCTGCACAGATCTATTAGCACTATTCCCATATCTGCTTTCATACCCTCAATATTTCCTCTCTGGTGTGTTCCACTTCCAAAAGCTGGCACCTGCCTCTCTTTATTGGAAAGTTGTCCTTGAATCTCACTTTTCTTAGATGAACATAGAAGTACAGTGACTGGGAATGTATGCTCTCCCCCTGCCAGCACATTTTCTATCAAATACCGGGAAAAGTGGTGGGCTAGGAACTCTAGATATCTTCTGCTCATCTAGACAACTCTGATTTGTGATTTTCATCCAGAGTTCTCCAGTGAGATTGAGCCAAAACTTCCCTCTGTGAGACTCAACTTGAAAGTGCTCCCTTCTTTAACTTCTTTCCATTTCTGGTTCCACTTTCCTACTTCCCTACTGTTTTTTTCTGCAAGTTACTTTCGCATAATTCCTTGTCTAGGGCCTGCTTGAAGGAAACCCAACCTATGACAGTTGCTTTGGAAGATAGTATGTAGCCTCTGCTGTAAGTCTATTGACAGTAGAATTCCTGTCCTTCAACCGGGATCAATTCAGAAGATGTACTGAGCATCTCGTAGGGCAAGATATGAGATTAGGTTAGTTAAATTTGAACTAATAACCCTTCTACACCACCCTCTTTGTACTGACAGTTTTGTTTCCTGTGTAAGCAAAATATGCCTATGCATTTCTTTCTAAATTTTATTTGTATTTGTTCCATTTTACAGAACTCATACCATTATCAAGTTAAAAGAAAATCAAATTAACTTTGTTAAATATAGTAAGGTCTGGGAAAATTTTGAGGGCTCTTTTTTCATGAATTGCCTAATTTCTGCCCAGAATACTAAAAAAAGAGACACGTGTTGGCAGGAACTGACTACTTACCTAACAGACAATTCGCTCTTCTCTAATAACCAAACTCTGAATTTGTCCATGAATTAGGCAGCAATCAGAAGAGGAGATGAGTCTGACTTCTGTTATAGGTACTGAATATGTGATTAAGGTTTGATCAATTTGATGTAAGAAATCTAAGTCTTTTGCTCTCTAATTATAAACAAACTATTATAAACAAAACTAAAACCAGAAATGGGTGAGCTGCTTTGATTTTTTTTTTTAGCTTAAATAAATTGATTTTTTTAAGTGTTAAAAAATAATTAAAAAACAACTAACAGGGCTTCCCTGGTGGCGCAGTGGTTGAGAGTCCGCCTGCCGATGCAGGGGACGCGGGTTTCGTGCCCCGGTCGGGGAGGATCCCCCATGCCGCGGAGCGGCTGGGCCCATGAGCCATGGCCGCTGAGCCATGGCCGCTGGGCCTGCGCGTCCGGAGCCTGTGCTCCGTCAACGGGAGAGGCCACAGCAGTGAGAGGCCCGCGTACCACAAAAAAAAAAAAAAAAAAAAAAAAAAAAACCAACTAACAGTGTGTGACAAAAACTTGCTGATGCTACTCTTTCCTAATATATCTTCTGGAAATGTTACTGAGACATCTGGAATGGAAGGAGCTTTCTTGTTACATGAGGCACAAGCAGGAGGACAGAAAGCCAACACACTTAGGATAATGTAGCAGAGTATAAAAAGAAATTAGATCCTGTTGGCACAGTGAAGTTACTGAATCAACCCAGAACTATCTACTGTAAAATTTTTAAGTGAGATAATTAAATGTCACTAATGCTTAATGTCATATCTTTAGCTAAAATCATTATTGATTGATACAAAGTGTATCATGAAAGGATTTTATCAGCTAGTAGTACTTGAAATCAAGTTCAGGAAGTGGTTTCAGAAATGGTGAGTATAAGTAGGAAATTACCTGCACATATAACACTGGGAATATGCAGAGAAAGAATGAACTGTTTTGGACTCTGGAAAACTATCTTAAAAGAGAAGTAGTGTTCAGCATTATTTAAGCTGCATGTGTCATACTTTGGCAGAGGTCTTAAGTCAAATGCTCCAACAATTTGAAAACAAAAAACACTTAAACATAGCATATATGTAAGAAGTACATCACCTTTAAGTTTTAAAAAATTACATTAGAATTTTTCCATATATACATTTACTTTGATGTGGAAATAATTTAATCAAATGGTCTCTGTTTTAAAATTAACTGTTTAAGATTATAACAGTTTTCTATATTTAGTTTGATTACAGTTTTATATTGTAACAAATCTGATTTAGAATGATACAATATGATACTTCAAACTTACATTCACGATTTATCCTGAAACTTTAAATATTCAGCTACTTATCTGATCTTGTGTTTAATATGTACCTTTACTTACTCTATTTTCATTTCATAGTGAAAATCAACCAACCATTGAGAGTTGTTTTAAACACAAAAATTTCCTGAAGTTTTTCCAATGCAGGTAGATTTTTCCTACACATTATCAGTTAATAAACTAATCTTATTTTGTTTCTTTTCACATTATTTAATAAATATTAAATTGATTGAAGGACAGAATTCAATATAATAAAATATACAGGATAAAGTCACCAAATTTAATACATGTGTGTTATGTGAGTGTATGTACACACATTTATAATAACCAATGAGACGTTATGATCAAATATTTTATTTGCAATAATACTACATAAATAGATTAAAATATTTTAGCATAACAATTACAAGAAATGAGTGTAACAAAATAAGATAAAAACTATGAAATCTTTCTGATATATAAAAGGAGACTTGACTAGATATTCATGAATAGAATAGATATTCATGAATTTGAATAGATATTCATGAATTTAAATCAGAAGTTGAATAACGTAATATATCATATTCCCAAGCTAGTAATAGCTAATGAATTTATAAGCAAATCCAGTATTTTTAAATTTCTTAAAATATCCAAGGTTCATTAAAGAGGAAGCACTTTATGAAAATGAAATGTTATGGCAGTAGGCCTGCTCTAGAAAATATTAATACATATTTTAAAAAAATACATTAATTAACATGTTACAGATGAGACAAAAAAATAAATATATTAGAATTGATAGCTCAGATAGAGACCATGTTTCTATTTAATAAATGTAAGAGAAACTTAGTGATGTCAGGTGAGATTGGATTGATTAATCAAGCATTTTATAGGAAAAATTGATTAGAAGTTTAGGCCAACATCTATTTTGATTATGTGTACATTTACATCAAAATTAACCTAAGAAGAAAAAATTACCTGATATCTGGATGTATAAATGATTTGCTACATTTAAGTCTACTTGAAGGCTTTTGACTACCTAAATAAAATTTTAACATCCAACATTAGTAGATGATTGATATGTATTTTTTATATGAAGCTTGTGAAATATTTAAAATAACTAATTTAAATGTGAAATTTAATCATCAGATCTTTATTCTTACTAGATTTTCCCCCCCTTAAATATCAGCATTAGGATCAAGTGAGGAACTAAAGGCATCATAAGGTTGAGCAATGGATCCTTGTAAGCCATTTAATTAACATAATTGGAGGAAAACAAAAAGATTGAAGGCAAAAAGAAAACAAGGGAAAAAGCATATTAGAATTTTTTTAATTTCCAGAAAGTAAAGCTAGTTGTAAATGGTGGATTGCTATGAAAATTCTTTGCCTTACATCTCAGGTAGAGGAAAGGCATTATCTAGCAAGTTTAAACTTATATTTTTAAATTAGAATACTAATCTGAGTTATATGTATTAAATTTTCAATTTCCCTTTTCAATTATTGAACTTCTATTTAAATATGTTTTTTGGCTTTTCTTTTTAAAATTTTTCTTCCAGTTTTATTGAAATATAATTGACAGCACTGTATAAGTTTAAGGTATACAGCATAACAATTTGACTTACATACATCATGAAATGATTACTACAGTAAATTTAGTGAACATCCATCATCTCATATAGATACAAAATAAAAGAAAAAGAAAAGTATGTTTTCCTTATCTGCTTGTTGGTTTTGAAGTATAATTGAACTACAACACTGTGTTAATTCCTGTTACACAACATAATGATTCAACATTTGTATACATTTCAAAATGAGCACTATATGTCTAGTTGCAATGTCACCATAAAAGATATTAGATAGTTTGTGACTATATTCTGGCAATGTACGTTTCATGCCTGGGACTCATTTGTTTTGTAACTGGAAGTTCATACTTCTTCATCTCCTTCACCTTTTTCTTTCCTCCCCTCGTGACCCTTCCCCTCTGGCAATAGTTTGTTTGTTCTCTGTATCTATGGCTCTGTTTCTATTTTGTTATATTTGTTCATTTGTTTTGATTTTAGATTCCACATATAAGTGAAATTATAAGGTATTTTCTTTGAGTTACCTCATTTAGCATAATACCCTTTAGGTCTATCCATGTTGTATCAAATGGCAAAAATTTCATTCTTTTATATGGCTGAGTAATATTCCATTATATATTATACAATTATATATATGTGTATGTGTGTGCATGTATAGTATATATATGTAATATATATATTGCATATTCTTTATCCATTCATCTATGGTTGGGCACTTAGGTTGCTTCCATATCTTGGTTATTATGAATAATGCTGCAATGACATAGGGGTGGGAGGAGGCTGTCTTTTGCTGTTGTATATTCTTGCCTTCTTTTTCATAGATTAATTGACCATATAAGTGTGGATT
The DNA here is from genome assembly GCF_008692025.1 of Phocoena sinus. Classification (NCBI taxonomy): domain Eukaryota; kingdom Metazoa; phylum Chordata; class Mammalia; order Artiodactyla; family Phocoenidae; genus Phocoena; species Phocoena sinus. The sequence goes on from NC_045765.1 coordinate 158,707,019, forward strand.
CATTTCCCTATTCTGTTCCATTGATCTGTGTGTCTGTTTTTGTGCAAGTACCATACTGGTTTTTTTTGTTTTTTTGTTTTTTTAAAGATGTTGGGGTAGGAGTTTATTAATTAATTTATTTATTTTTGCTGTGTTGGGTCTTCATTTCTGTGTGGGGCTATCTCTAGTTGTGGCAAGCGAGGGCCACTCTTCATCGTGGTGCACAGGCCTCTCACTATCACGGCCTCTCTTGTTGCGGAGCACAGGCTCCAGACATGCAGGCTCAGTAGTTGCGACTCACGGGGCTGCTCCTCCGTGACATGTGGGATCCTCCCAGGCCAGGGCTTGAACCCATGTCCCCTGCATTAGCAGGCAGATTCTCAACCACTGTGCCACCAGGGAAGCCCCCATACTGTTTTGATTTACTATAGCTTTATAGTCTAGTTTGGAATCAGGGAGGGAGGATACCTCTAGCTTTGTTCTTATTTCTCACGATTGTTTTGGCTATTAGGGTATTTTGTATGTAAATACAAATTTTAGAATTATTTTTCCTAGTTGTGTGAAAATGACATTGGTATTTTGATAAGGATTTCATTGAATCTGTAGATTGCCTTGGAGAGTACAGTCATTTTAATAATATTAATTCCTCCAATTCATAAGTACAGTATATCTTTCACTTGTTAGTGTTGTCTTCAAATTTTTTCATCAATGAATTATAACTTTCTGTACAGTTTTAGGTACAGTTTTATAGGGAAGACCTCTGTGTATTTCTAAACCATACTTGTAGCAAGAAAATGTTTGTATCTGTAAGCATTCTGCATTTAAACATAGGAAGAAAATAGGCAATAATTTTCCTTTGGTCCAGTCTAGAACTATTATATACTTAATAATAATAATAATATTTTATACATATATCATGCACGCATACACATATATACATACTTACAAATATATGTGTATGTGTATGGGGTCTATTTTCTTATGTGTAATACATATACATATAGAGAATTCTTGATGCACTTAACCTACTTATAATTAGGCCTCAGATCATCAAGATAGGTATGGACTTTTATCTGTATCTATACTTATACCCTGAATGCTTGTATACAGAAAGTTTATTTGGTTAAAGTATAACAAAAGGTGGAAAATCTTCTCAGCATCATTAATACTAAACACATCTCAAAGCCATACTTCCTATACTAGCTATATAGAATGATACATCAGTGCCCTCACCTAAAAAATGTACAGAACAGAGTTAAATTACATGTACTAAGTTCAATAAAGAGTGAAATTGTTCTTACATTCATTCATGTATTCATTTAACAAACAATTTTTTCAAAGATTATTATGAATCAGACATTGTGCTTGGAAGGAGAGGATAAGTGGAATTAGAACAATATCTACGTCTGTATATCTAGTGACAAGATAACTGGAGAAGTGTTAAATAGACCCACTTTATGAGTAAGCAAAGATTGAGTAATAGATAAAAGTAAAACATTGCTGATTATATATCAAAGAGACAAATGTTTCACTTACTGCTGACATAAGAAGCCTGTTACTGCTATCCTGAGGTATCAAGCAGTACAAATTTATAAAAAGTTTAATTTCTTATTGCCCACCAATGGCAATGCTGCTATTCTCATAGCTTTGTCTACTTCTGTGAATCATTTATTAGAATTATATGTGAAGTCCATACTAAGGAAATTATGTTTTGTTTGGTAGGCACTGGAAATATATTAACTGTTCTCTGGTCTAGGAAGTGAAATTATTATAAAATATAGTACCTAAGGATATTATTCAGAGAGAGACTTAAAGAGTGGAATTAAAGACAAAAAGACTGAAACCCCAGCAGAGTCAACAGGCTATTTCTATACTATAAATGGTAGATATTAGAGCACATCCTTTGTGGCAAATAAAAGCCAAATAGGAAAGGATAAGATGCCTCCAAAGTTTTGAATCTGCAGTGCCTGGAGAATGATAGCCAAATTTTAAAATTATGTAAATGTAAGAGAAAAGCTGTGTTTGGCTTTTATTGGTTTTTCATTTGTTTTTAAGAAAATTAAATAAAAAACTTACTTCAAGGTTGGGTGTCAAATGATAAAGAAAAGAACCCAAGTAATTCTGATGATGATAATTAATATTTTTAACTACTAACTAGGTTCAAGTCACTAATTTAAGTGCTTGTTTGCTGCTTTTCACAAACCCATTTTTCAAATGAGGCAACTGGAGCCCAAAGACGTAAAGTGTCCAGTGTTAGTTAGCTCATCACTGGTAACACCTGGACTTGAACACAAACATTCTTCTATAAAAAACTGTGCTCTTAACCAATTTACCATCCACAAATAAATGTCTTAAGTCAGGTTTAAGGAAGGAGTGGGAGCTGATAAATTCATAGCTTTTGGAAAGAGGAAAAGAATAGTTGAGTAAAAGAATACGGAGCAGTTGTTCTTAACAGTGTCCAACTGTACAGCTTTATAATCAGATCCATAGGTCCAAACACTGAGGATCCTCAATCAGTAGGTTTTGAGTAGAAACTGACAGGTCTATTTAAAAGAGATCCATAGTGATTCTGATTCACAGGTAGGGTGAGAATCACAAATGTAGGGGTGGGAGAATATAGAGAGCAGGAATGTAAACCTTGAAAAACATACACATGCTTTAGGAATACTATTTAATTTACATCATTAATTCTGTACACCATCCCTACATCTCAAGTTTACCAGGGAGTTACCGAGTTTAAGCTGCATCCACGGACACAATACGATTTCTAAATGTAGAGATGGGAATCCAAAGTCTGACTTTAAAGTCCATTATTTTCCCATTAGACTAGAGTTTCTTTGAGATTATGTATTCAGAACCCTAGAGATTTAAAGAGTTTTCTTGGGGTCACCTTGGTGGAGGGAAGCAGAACAGATAAAGGGATGCAGAACAAGAGTTCAGAGGCCTGCATTCCCACTGTCTTCTTATATTTCCATTCACAGAATCTTTGCTTTTATATAGTGGGATTCTGTCTAATATTAATTGTAAAAGCGGCTTCAATGACTAAAAAGAGTGTGAAAGTTACTGAACTAACCCAAGAAGACAAAGTAGGAGTAAAAGAGCAGATAGGGGTGTTCAGAAGATAGCACTATATCTACAGGAAAGCTCTATTTTAACCAACTTATGCAAATCATGAAAAACTGAAAAATTCATAAATGCTATCAACCATAAGAATATTTGAATAAAATAATCCCCCAACAAAGCAATGCTATTGATACTACTTCCCCTTATTAGAAAATCACACTTCTTACATTAACCAAATTTTTTACAATATACTTCCATTTTAGGATGAGATTTTGGCTAACCTGTCATCACATATCAAACGCTTTGGAGAGACTTTAATACAAGGGATTCCAAACTGCACCCAGATCAAAACGGCTCCCCTGCTATGTTGTATTTGTAGGATGGCCATGTGATCCATAGTCTAAACCCAGATGCATTTGAAAGGGACAATAGGCATGAAACTTGACAGTCCCAGGTATACGGGATATATGGTCATACTACCATTTTAGCTACTATAAAGTTGAAAAACATCAGTCTGAACATTTTTATATGAATGAGGCCTTCAGTTCACCAAAGTCCTCAGTACTCCTTAGTGGTCTCTTTGTTACCCATCTGATACCTATTTTATGCAAATAAAAAAATATGAATATAAAATCATCCCCTTTCTAAGAAAAGGCCATATATGTATATATTGTGTGCATGCATGTACATACATGATTTTTAAATCTATTCATACCTTGGTTCTCCCACATAATGGATAATCTTTTCTCTGCCTCTCATTAGAAGGATTCTCATTCCTTCTCCCCCATTATCTCAACTCAAAGTCTTTTATTTGTTCCCAAAGAAGCTGAATTCCACCTGGCAATAGTTTCAGTGTAGTTAACGTTATGATTTCCATTATTCTCTTTTACTGGGCATAATAAAAACCAACAACATACCTGTAGCTGGTGAACAATGAGAACAATGTATCAGCAGATGTTTTAATACTTGACCAAAATTTCTCCCATCTGACCTATATTATACTTTTTAAGTGAAGTCCAATTAAATGCTAGCTTTGTTGAATATATTCGTCATAAAATAAATGGAGTATTGTTAGCAAAATAGCCAGTTTAGAGCTCCAGTAATATACAGAACTCTTTTGCTATACAACCAAAACCACTTATTTTGGAGTACTTGAACCTAAGCACAAAGCCGAAAACAGAGAATGAGAATGAGAATAATAAATTATGGAAATCAGAACTAATTGTACTTCAGGGGTTTGATAGATTATTCTTTTAAAAGAGGAGAGAAGAGCAGGTTTTTTATTATTGCAATGCTGAGATGAATTACCCACGACCTTATGTAAACTGAAAGCGTGTATTGACCTGTTGAAATGGGAAAGCTTGTAACCACGGCAACGGAGGACAAGTAAAATTGTTTTTTTCTGCAGTTATAAATAAGGTGGAGAAACCCTGGGCTTTTTTTCCCTCAATCTGTGACAAAGACAACACAGTAGATAAAAACCACCATTTTTCTCTCTACGGTTTTTACAGTCATAAAATGCAAGTCAATTTACATGAAAATCTCCACAGAGGAAGACTGTTATCTACAAGGTGTGAAGGAAGAGAAGGTAGGTAGTGGGGATTGGGGAAATAAAGAACCAGAAAGATATAGAAGCTCATAGGCAATGCCACTGATTAAAAAATTCTTTCTTAGATGCATGCCACATACAAATTTCAGTGTTGTACATTTCAGGGTATCTAAACATACTTGAGCCAAAGTGCAGGAGGAAAACCCTCAAGCTATTCCAAATTGTTACGCTGTATCTCTCTTTTATCTAGAATAAAAAGGATATTAAGCACAGGATATGTGTAACTATATCTACTCTTACTATGTTCGAAAATAAATGAATAATGATATATGAGCCTTTGAAATGTGATTCTGTATAGGCTTAGTGGCCACTATGGTTAATTCTGTTAATCCTTTTAAGTCTGAATTTTTATCAAGTATTTTTCAAAAATTTAACCTCTTTCACCCAACACTTGGTGGCACTACTACTTCATAAGGCAAGTCCCTGAAAATGATTCCCAATCTTCTGTATCAAGGCTTTGGAAAATATCTTGTCTGCCAGACTAGACTGTAACCCTTCAGCTCTAATGCTTTGAATATGCTGCTGGAGACATTAATAAATCTTCTGTCCCTCCCACGCAAATAGGGAAAAAAATTGTTACAAGCACCATTTTTTATCACACTAGGTTAATAGGGATGAAAAATGGAAGAAAGGCACTTTCATAGAATATTTATTAGGCTAATGCTTTAGAGTCTACACTGTCTAAGGGAACTTTCTGAAATGATAGAAGGTTTCTTTGGAACACTAGGATGATGGAGGTTGGCTTGTCTAAGATGCAGCTACTAAACACATGTGGCTATTGGACACTTAAAATTTAGCCAATGCCATGGAGAAACTGAAATTTTCTTTAGAAATGTTTTAATTAAACCAACTTAAACTTCAGTAATCACAAGTGAGCAGAGACTACCATGTTGAACCACAGAGCTTGGACCTTGCTATAGATGGATCCAAGGTGCTGGCTCAAGAGAGTTGACTAAAGAGGACAGGAAGGGATGCAAAGTACGGTAAGAAAAGTGGTGACACCACCTGCTCCCCAATCAGTGGGGGAAAATTAAATTAAATTAAATAAACCCAGTCTCTAATATAATAAACCAGCTTATTATCCTCTCCATTGTCACTTAGGATGTAGTGGAGTGTTTTCTTTGCAATAATATATGTACTGATTGGCTTTCCCTTCTAAACGTTTCTCTTTTTGGTATATTTTTTTCCTCTTTATAATAGTTAAGGGAGCAGAAAACACATTCAGTGGCAGTCACTTTGAATTGTGCTGCCCTAAGGACGGTGGCATGGAGCTTTTCATCACTCAGTCCCATCCCCCATGACCTGGACTAAAGGGCAGAATAAGACTTTCCAAATTTGTTCTTTCTTATCCCACTGATGCAGCAGGTTACCTTCAACAAACAGTGAGTTGCAACAATGAGATGGATGATTCAAAGAGCCTTCTTATCCCCAGGCCTGAAACCATATTTGGAAAGACAATGAGAATGATCAGTCATTAGAGCGACCACTCTTACTTCTAGCACTAATTTCTCCCTTTAATTTCTTATGCGGCTTATTCAAGTTTTGTTAAACTTGATTCTGTCTCCTTACTTGGAATTGGGCTCTCAGAGGAAAGGGGCTAGATTTGGTTTTCACTTTTTTGCAACCTCTGGCCCCTAACCCTATACATGTATGGTGACCCTTTTCTACTGTCAGAAAAAAAATGAAGGAATTAGAAGAATTAAGATATCACAAATGGGAATTCCTCTGTTATAAAGCAAGGTGCTGATAGCCACCTCCTAATAGTGACAATGCAATTTACTGACAGTTATGGATGTGCAGGAATTACTGCCAGAATATTGTAGGAAACCTATTTTGGCTTCCAAATTTGAACAACTGTGTTGCTGCGATAAGAAATTCTGTGGCATATCAAGAGTGACTCCACAGGTGACTGGTTATTTTAAAACTTTTCCTCTGCAGTTCTATTATATGCACTTATAATCTTTCTGAAAGATTTTTTTTCACTAATCTGCTTCCTGTTGCCTTCAGCTGGTCAAAATCTGTACTCTATGCCTATGGACCATATGCCAAGACTACTCCCCAACTTCTATCACATAAAAACTTTCCATTTAGTCTTCTACTTCTCTATAAATAATGCCTTCTGTTTTTAATCCATTTCCAGTTCAAAATAGGTACAGAATGGTCTTGATGATTGTTTTACATCTTCACATATTATTTCTTATATTTTCACTAATATTTTCATTGATCATTTCCTGTCTTTATTATGTTCCCAATCATATACCCTTAAGAACCACTGAATTTTAGAACAGACACAGATTCAGAGATCCACTGATTAAGCACTTCTTAACCTAGGGTAAATTAACCTTCTGAAAATAGAAGAAAAATGTTTTTGTTTTTGTGAAAATATATACCAGCCAGAGCCTATTTGACTGAAAACACACCAGCTACCTGAATGGAAAGAATTAAGGAATTGTTAACTAAGTATAAAGGGTGAGAAGAAGATGCTAGGGCATTTATCATGAAGGTAACAACTATAAAAAACAAACAACCACAAGCCCAAATGCTCAGGAAACAATGAGATAGTGGCAGCAACTCAGAAACTTAAAGGAGGGGTCTCTGGGAGCCGAAAACCAGACTTCTCAGGAGGGGCTAAACATGTGTCCCTGGGTGGAAGGCAAGATGTAGCTGATTCTGCAACTGCTGGCAGAATTGCTGACTGCATTCAGCCGCTGCTACAAAAATAGCTGCTGCTTCCAGGGTGAGAAAATGTAGCAGTGATGCTCACAGGAAGTACAAGCAGACAGGAAGCCCATGTAAGGCAGAGAGGAAGGAACAAGTCTCTTCCTCCTCCAGACTTGCAAGCTTCCTCTGATACCTTTATTGGCAGAGGCAAACAGAGAGACAGTTTTGACAGAGCAGAAATGCAGTGGTCCGAGTTCCAGCTCCTCAATCAGCAAGCAGTGCATAGAGAATAGGGTTGAAGCTGAGAGACAACGGTTTTAATAATTGCCACAGACTATATATATTTATATTTTTTAATGGGGAGAGAGCCTATATTTTTATTAGCTTTTCAAAGCGCTACGTAACTTCCAAATCATTAAGAATTATTGAATAAACAGAAAAGACAAAAGAACCTCATGATAACAAACCTGATGTCCTTTCCACTATTTTACACTGTCTTCCATTCCTCAGTTAATTACGTTCTCACTAACAAGAAGGCATCTTAATGCAAATTTCAAAACATCATTAGTGCTCAGAACACATTAAGTATTAGGAGGTGTTAACCAAAAAACAAAACAAACACACACACACCCAAAAAACTTTTTCACAACCTATTTGAGGTCTATGTCTATAAGATTTACAAATTTCCCAAAAGTCAAATCATCATTTTAAGTACAACAAAGTCTACAACTTGTTTTTTTTTCAAGAATTATTTATTCATAAACTAAAAGTACATTGAACGTATAAATTATTTAACATAGCTTACCTATTAGAATGAATTTTAAATTAGTAATTAAATAATACTCTTTTTTTTTCCTACCTGATAATGATTGAAACAGTTCCTTTGGATTGTTACTTGTTACTTGTTACTCATGCATATACAGCTGCTTGGGTATACTGGAAACTCAGAGGCAGATCAGAGCAAAAGGAAAAACGTCAAGAAAATAGTCAGGGTTAGGACTGTTCAACTGTTTGCATCATGACCAATACATCATAATAATGTCCTACAATGTGTGGTGACCTTGTACTTAATATTTAAATGGGTCCAGTAAATTATATGACATTCTAATGGAAACAATATGATATTATGGAGTGTTAAACAGATCTTTCTAGAAATAGAGATGCTTAGGTTAAGTTGGAAATGCTGTTTTATTTTGGAATGATTCCATAATTTTAGGAATAAAGCAAATGCTGACAGTTCTGGGAATAAGGTTGTCATGAAGGAGAGAGCTGGAAAGAGAAAGTCTATCTAGACATAAGCAAATGGATGCCTCATAAAGGAGATCTCTAGTCCCAAAGAAGAAACTGTAGAGGGAAGAGGAAACTCCCTCTTCACAGAAGTGCTGTCACATGGACCAAAATAATTCAGGAGGGGATTAAAGCAAAAGACTGCAGCTTTGCTTATACTCAGCTTTCCAGGGTACTGGATATAGATTTTGGCACAGCGAGATTAACCTATCCATCACTGGTGAAAGGGGGGTTTCTAGGACACCACTGAGCTTTATTCACAAATTAGACTGAGTGTGAGGTGACACTGAACAGACCTGGAGGAACAAGGGACTGATGGTCATATCCTCAGATCCTTGGAAAAATAAAAGCTAGACCAATAGGTAAGAATGTAAAGCAGAGCATTTCATTAACTGAATTGAGAGGTGAAATACCCCAGTGATTAGAATTAGAGTAGTACTTGTGCTACATGAAGTAAACCTCTCTGATAACATTTCCTTACCACACAAAGTAAATCTACACAGACGTCTTTTCATCTATTATGTCTGAACCTTAAATTTTCTCATATTATAGATACAGTGCCTATTTTGCTTGCTGTGGCAGTCTCATTTACATGATTATGAAATGTCCCAGGGCAGGGCATATGCTTCCTTCATCTTGGAATCATTATTACCTGGCACCCAGCCTGGTACGCAGCAGGCATCCGAACAGTTGAGTGAATTTGTTGAATTTCAATCTGTTTTTAAAACAGAATCAATTGAATCAAACAAGTGAAATTGTTCACTTGATCTCAGTGATTTCTGGTCACTCTTAGACAACAGATACAATTCATCAAAGGCTGTGTTTCAAGGTTTGAAAGGACCTGAAAATGTATCTATTTTACCTGCCTTGGAAATCCTGAATCTTATTTCTTCATATATATGTATGTGTGCAATATATGTAGACACATACATTTTACACTCACATGTATCTGTTTTTAAATTTGCATTTTGAGTGAGTTTTTCCCTGAAGTTTCAATAATTTGTTTTATTCATTTGTTTAACACAGAAGCCCTGTGCTCAAATTCATGTTTAAGAGTCATAAAAAGTGAAAAGAAGCATTGATACTCATTAGGCTTTAAGCAAATATTATAAAGCACCTAATTGCTTTTAGAGAAAGAGCAATGTAATACACAGTATTTATTGAATTTTCAACCTAGTATATGATGCATCTTTTTATACCCTGTACTCATTTGTAAGTGCTGTTGACCACAGTGTTACTGAAGATCCAATAAATGGATGACTGACAGAATAGCATATTAATAAAAATGATCCCGGGCTTCCCTGGTGGCGCAGTGGTTGAGAGTCCGCCTGCTGGTGCAGGGGACACGGGTTCGTGCCCCGGTCCGGGAGGATCCCACGTGCCGCGGAGAGGCTGGGCCCGGGAGCCATGGCCGCTGGGCCTGCGCGTCCGGAGCCTGTGCTCTGCAACGGAAGAGGCCACAACAGTGAGAGGCCCGCGTACAGCAAAAAAATAAAAAATAAAAATGATCCTTTAAAAGTAAAATGCCAAATATCCTGAGAGCAAAAATAAATATAAATAATAGTAACAAGTTTGGCATTTATTTAATTTTAACTTTTTAAAAAGAGAAATTTAAGCTGGAAAGTGATTAATCATTTTGAAAATGTTTTCCTTAACCATCCACAGTATGATCCATTGCCTTACAACAAATGTTCATTCGTTCAAGAAATATTGATTCTACCATCTACCAAACAATTTGTTAGGCTCTAAAAATAAAGTGGTAAGTAAGAACTAGTGAGGTTCCTGCACTCAATGAGCTTACATTTTAATGTGGAAAATGAACCATAAATTTTAGCTTCATATGAATTAAGCTTCATGTGAATTAAGTTCTGAAAATTATAGGCACTATAGAGGAAATAAGTAGGTGCTATAACACTGGACAAGAGCTTGTATAACTCTAGGCGCAGGGAGCAGCCAAAGGTCTGAGGTAGGAAAGAATTTGGGAGTATTTGGAAAGTTTGGGTATGACTGAAGCTTAGAGTGAACCATGGAAGATGCTATGAAGTGAAGGTTGAGAGAGATTGAACAGAGCATGGTAGACATTGAAACGGGCTTTGAATTTTTTTCTAATGGTAAACCAATGGAAACTTTTAAGCCAAAAAAAAAAGGCATAGTCTGATGGATGTTTAAAAGTCTGAGTGGAGACATTTGGTAAAGAAGAGATTATAGGAGGATTGGGGTGGATCTGAGGAGATCACATAGAAGAAGGCTATTTCAGGAGTCCTGGTGAAAGTTAATTAAGCTTTCAGTGATGTTCTGGCAGTGGAGATAGAAGCAAGTAGTGGAATTAAGATGTATTTCGGAAGTCAAACTAAGAAATGGTTAGTTCAGTATGTAGTTTAAAAAAATGAGGAAGCCAGATTAATTCTTGACTGTTAACTTGAGTGTCTGGGTAAGATGATGACCACTGTGAGATAAATAGGTTAGGTATTGGTAAAATAAAATAGAGAGGCATTGTGTAAGAAGTTGGACATAAAAAGTCAGAAGTGTGAAAGTCTGGGCTGAGAGACACATTTAAGATTATTTAGTGCATTAAAGAATGGGCAAGAAGGTAGATATAAAAGATGATGTGATCCTAAACCCAGTGCTAGCAATCCTAACATTTAGAAGCCAAGTAGTACAAGGCACTCTATCGTAGGAATTTGAGAAGGGAGAGGATCATTAAATTAGTAGTTATAACAATGATCTAAGGTGTTAAAAAATTCAGGATGGTAGAGTATTTTAAGAAACATAAAGGTTGGGATGAAGGTGAGAGATCACATCATACGAGGAATTGGGACCACTTAGGTCATATGACCTTTTGATAGGGCAATGAGAAGAAGCTAGACATTGTGGGTTGAAAAGTGGATGAGAAATAAATAAGTGGAGAGAGGGGGTATAAAACACTTTCCTGAGAATATTTTTGATGTACATAAAGTGAAACTGTACAGGAGTTGGAGAGGAGTGTGTGGTGACAAAAGGTATACTGACTCATTGTCTAGCAGGAAGTTCGCTCTTTTTGCTATAAGCTCACATTTCACCTCCAGGACATGTATTTCAATATTTCCTCACCCAATTCTCTACAGGGGCCCAAATACTGTGTCAGAGTTTTTTCTGCTCCTATGCCTATTTAATTATATAGTTTCACTTCTTGTTCTGTATTTTGAAAATACTCTCCCACCTCTTATTTGCCTGTCCTACTCCAAAACTCAGCTCTCATCTCCTGCTCCACATTGAATGCTTCCCTGTGATTCCACTCAGCATTGAGTGTCTTAAATCTCTGACCACTTACTTGCTGCTCATCCTAGAGGTTAAAGACCAAGAGAGAACTGTGGCCATGTTTCCAGGAATCTCCAAGTCCTACACTGACAAAAATAGAGAGAAAGAAGGAGATTATGAAAGAGAGAGAGAACCAGCTTTCCTTGGGAAATCCTAACTTGTTCTACTACCCAGAGGAGGTAGAAAACAGAGAGACATCACTTTTTAGGTATCTTTGTGACATGGGGGAACAGAAAATGTGAGAAATCATTACAGAAAGGAAAAAAGTAGGAGAATAGAGAGATTATGTCCTTTGGAGCACAGAAGTAGATTATTTCTACTTGTAATCTCTTTAAAATCCATTTCTCCATCTCTGGCCAAGAATATTAGCAACTCCTTTTCTCTTACAGAACAATCAAGCCACAGTGGGACTGGTATGAATGATGAGAGAAACATTCCCCTTTCCTGGTCTTTCTTTGGAATTTACCAAGAGGTCTTGTGGGAGCATATTTAATATGACTTAACTTCTCATGTGTTTATCTTTTCCTAAAAACAATATAAACTTATTATGAGCAAGAAAATATTGTCTGCCTGTGTAAATACTTTTGCTTATGTATTTTTATTTCTATAGTGTTTTATAAATTGAGTATTGGTGTGATTTATAAACAGATTTAAAATTATAAATGTAATCACTGTGATTGACAACCAAAAACACACTTATTGGTAGGAATAATTTCCACTATATTGTTGGATGACTTTATACTATATATAATCCAAAGCCATACCATTAGACTGCAGTTTTCCTTGAAACTCCTTGAGAAGCAAGTTATTCAAGCACCCTTTATTTCTGTTATCTAGTAACTCAGCCAATCAGCGCGTATGCATGGATTAACAGATGGATGGATTAAACCTCTCCTTGAAGTAGTTTGGATCTCCTGAGAGAGAAATATATAAAAATGTAAGACATTCTAATATCTTCCTCACCTGTGTTCATCATCTTTCTGGGTATTTATCTAGTTGAAGTAAGAACGGATAATTAGGAGTTGCAGTTGTAGTTACTATAGTAATTGAACACAAAAAATGAGATTTAGAAAAGCATTTCCTAAATTATAATTTCTGGAGATGTGAGGCGTTCCATGAAAAAACAGAAGGTTACTAAAAAAAGATGTTCAATATGCAGTACCATAGCAGGTGATCTGAGAAGAAACAGAGTGAGAAGCATTGAGTTAGAAAATGTCATAATCAGTGAAGTAAGTCAGACAGATGAAGACAAATATCAGATGATAGCACTCATATGTGGCATCTAAATATATGGTACAAATGAACTTATTTACAAAATAGAAATAAAGTCACAGATGTAGAAAACAAACTTATGGTTACCAAGGGGGAAAGTGGAAGGGAGGGATAAATTGGGAGATTGGAATTGACATATGCACACTACTATATATAAAATAGAAAACTAATAAGAACCTACTGTATAGCACAGGGAACTCTACTCAGTACTCTGTAATGACCTATATGGGAAAAGAATCTAAAAAAGAGTGGATATATGTATATCTGATTCATTTTGCTATACAGCAGAAACTAACATAACATTGTAAAGCATCTATACTCCAATAAAAATTAATTTAAAAACAAGAAAAGAAAAATCTCTTTCACTGATTTTTAGAAAAGGGCTACTTGTTCATTCTAAGTTTGGTGCCTATTTCCATGTTGTTCTCTGCATCTGGTCCTTCCTCTCACTCCCTCTGTTTTTGAGGACCAGTTAGACTATCTTAGTGACAACACCATTGTCCCCCTGTCAAAAGAGGTGACTCTCCAGGATAACTCTCCTTCCTGCAGCATTCCATGGCAGCAACTACCAGGCAACTCAATTATTTCTCTCTGCTGTTTGGTCATTGGTCCAGTGAGACCTCCATTTTTTGCCATGACATTGGAAGAAAAATACCTGGAGAATTGTTTGGAGACTTTCAAGTGCCTTAGCTTAGAAGAGCCACACATCCCCACATCTCACTTTTCTTTAGACAGAATTAATCATGTAGCAATTCCTAACTTCAAGGAGGCTGAAAGTATATTTTCTCATATGACCAAGAAGGAAGGGTATTTGTGAGATATTTGTGAGGATTAGAAATGTCTACTGCACTCTAAAACTTTTACCCAGATTTCTGTGATTAAGTCATCCACATGTGCAACTTATAGAGTAGGTATTCCAGAAGCATCCTTGCCATGATGGAATAAGCTTCAACCACTGTTATAGAACTGATTATATTCATTCTCCTCCAACTGAGGATTGAACTATCAGACCTCACATTCTTAGTATTTCAGTTGCTGCCCCAAGAGTAGCCTCTCCATTCATCCCATCATCATTCCCAGTGTTATCTTCTTTTGGTAGTGTATACTCCCAGATGAAAGCCAGTCTTTCAGTTTTTTGGGGCAGATGGACTTGCAGCTCAGAATCTGAAGTCAGATGGCTTGATTTTGTATCATGGCACCAATACTTACTAGATATGTGACCTTGGGAAAGTTATTCAACATTTTAGTGCTACGAGTTCCTCACTTGTAAAATAGAGAAAATCAGAGCTTCTACCTTGTTGGGTGACTATGATAATTAAATCAGAAAGTAAATGTAAATATTAACTATTATTGGTAAAGGTCCTTATACATTCAACCCTATATTACCTCCACCATTTTTGTATGCTAACTGAAAACTGACTTTCACTGTGTGAATCTGAGTTGTTTGATTTGTTTTATGTCCTTTAATGATACAGGGACAGAAAATGTGGAAAGTGTTCTCCTTGCTCAGTTGCCTCCTCTAAGCAATTCCTTCCTCTTTTTCCTCCTCTAGGGCAACAACAAAAAGAAAACCTGCCTCTTTGAGCCACATGCTTTCAAGAATAATATCCTTCTTCCTTAATCCCGTTATATACCAACACCCTTACCATCTCTTTATGTTAAAGACTCTAACTCCTAGCTCCTAGTGTTTCTTGGTGAGTCCAAAATCCATGTGGGTATCTCTTTATAACAAACCTCATCCTGTACCTCTGGAGGTCAAGTAACTTTTACTTCCACTCAGTTCCAGGTTCTACTTCCATAATTATAATTTACATATTTTTATCACCCAAAATATCTTAATTTGAAATATCCAATTTCTCTACTGTCATCTCTTATCTTTCTAACTTGCTTATTATATTCACATATCAACAATATTGTCACCTCATCAAAATACCCAATCCATCGATTCTATCAATTTCTTATTATCAATAGCCTTATCCTATTTGCATGTCTCTCCTTTCCCAGGTTACATTTCATGATCAATTATTATAGTTGCTCCACTGAAAACCTCTAATTCCTTAACTCTTTCTTGTTCCTCTACACTCCAGTAAAAATATATATATATATATATCCCTAAATGACACCAAATAACATCCTTCTCCTTTAGTGCATGAGAGAATCTTAATATTCCTAAAGAAGATCATACAACTATCTGAGCAGTTTCACTTTAAATGCTTGATCAAAACATCAAAAGAATTTCAACAGTTTTTGGAAACACCTTGTTTCTTAAGTACCCCCTCCCTCTTATTCTCCTTAAAAATCCTTTATTTACACCATCACCCCCTCAATACACACACATTCAGTTAGCAACCTTATTTATTTCTGGTACCTCCAATTACAACAGTATGCATCTATTCTCGTAAGCTTGGTCGATAATCCCTTTTGGGCTCTGGGTCCCATCTTCTATAACTTTCTCAAGGATTTCACTCTCTTACAGGTGTCTCTGTTTTGACCTACATCTTTAACTTCTTTCTTTTTCTGGATTATTCATACTAGAACCAAGTGTGCTCTACTATGTCTTATTCTAAGAATACCTTCTCATGACACTATATCTTCTTTCCAGCATCTTTTACACTCAAAACTGGTTTGAACAAAAGAGTTGTCCATACACAAAAGCTTCAATTTCTCACTTCCCATTCACTCTGAAATATAACTACCACACAAACTCTTACAGTAAAAGTGAAGGAAAGTGAATCAAGATCTCTAGACATCTCTGTGATCTACATGTCCCATATCCAGGAGAATTTTGTTGCTGTCCTCACTTCCTTTTACTTCTCAGTAACCTTTGATACCACTGATCACTTCTTCTTGGAATCTTTTCTTTTGACTTTCATGATGCCATGTTTTCCCAATTTTTCTTCTGCCTTACTGTCCATTTCTCAGTGTTTTATTCCTTGCTTCTCACTCTTGGTCCAACATCTAAATTCGGAGTTCCTCAACAATGTCCCACCTTTTACCACCTGGTTTATATGATGTGACTATTCAGGAAGCTACTCAACCCACAAACCTTAGAGTCATCTTGTTCCTCCCTTTCCTAACTCCAGTATCTCCTCTATCGGCCCTATTATTTCTTTCTCTGCAATATATCTGGAATCTCCACTTATTCATGGCTCCACTATCATCTTCCCAGCTCAAAACCCCACCTCTCCTCAGCCCTGCAATAACCTCCTTAATGTGCATGGTTCCATTCTCATTACCCTTCAAATCCATTTTCCTCTCAATAGCAAAGTGATGTTTTGAACATAGATATTGCTGTTCAATATTAAAAAGCCTTCTTTAACTTATTCATCCTTTAGGATAAAATTAAAATTGTTTTATAAGACCCTGCTTAAACTGCATCCAGCTTATATCCTAGCTTATCTGGTAGTATTATCCACCCAGCTCACTTTACTCCTGATGTACTGGCTTCTTATCAGCTTCATATCAATGATCAATTCTTTCCCAACTCAGGATCTCTGCTTAAATCTCCTAATCCTTTCTTTTCCCTTGTTTAGAAGAAACAAGAAAAATTCATTTGTTATATGTTGCTAAATGTCCATGCAATGCTCCAGTTGGAATGATCATTGACCTGAATAGGAAATAGATTACTTAGTTCAAATTGTTTTGTTTTGGGCATATTCATCAATGCTGTGCCTTAAGACTCAATATGCCAACTATGCTTCCTGCTAGAACCTCCTTAAAACCTCTGTTTGAGCAACTGTTTGGTAATACAATAAGTTGAAACCCATTGCCAACATAAGCACTGGAAGAATTCATGTATGAGGCAGTTCTAAGTGAAATTGTGTAATAGTAATCTGGATCATCTAGATGACTGCCTTTTAACTCAATGCATAGAATTTGCAGACCTTTAGAAATATATCTCAGAATATGCTGATACTTTAAATTGTTATTTTTTTTGTATGTCAGTAAAAGAATGGAAGAAAAATATGTGGTCAATAAATTTTTGCCAGATCACAGCAGATAAGATCTTCCTCAATATTTGGATCTTACATAATCAAGGCAAAGCAATCTTCTTTTATATGCACTAACTCAAAAGACATTATTTTTCACAGAATTTCAAATCTGAGGAAATATTTAAAAGGTGAGAGAATATCCTTGTCAGTATAATGCATAATTTCAACATACCAGATTAAGAGAAAAGGAAGAAAGAAAGAAAGAAAGAAAGAAAGAAAGAAAGAAAGAAAGAAAGAAAGAAAGAAAGAAAGAAAGAAAGAAAGAAAGAAAGAAAGAAAGAAAGAAAGAAAGAAAAAGAAAGAAAGAGAGAAAGAAAGAAAGAAAGGAAGGAAGGAAGAGAGAGAGAAAGAAAGAAAAGAAAGAAAGAAAGAAAGAAAGAAAGAAAGAAAGAAAGAAAGAAAGAAAGAAAGAAAAAGAAAGAAAGAAAGAAAGAAAGAAAGAAAGAAAGAAAGAAAAAGAGAAAGAAAGAAAGGGAGAGAGAGAGGGAGGGAGGGAGGGAGGAAGGAAGGAAGGAAGGAAGGAAGGAAGGAAGGAAGGAAGGAAGGAAGGAAGGAAAGAAGAGAGAAAGGAAGGAAGAGAGAAAGGGAAAGAAAAAGGAATGAGAGACCCAGCGTCAGAAATGATGTTTATTTGAATGAGGGTCTTTTTCAATCTTTTAATTCTGATAGTTAATCTCAAAATATAGTGGCAGATAATGTGAGTAATGAATGCCACAGAGAGAAAGTAGAGCTGGTGTTTTAAGCATTTTATTAGGTGGGAAAGAAGAGAATAGGACAAAGTTATTCAGTAATTTTGACAGAGCTACTCAAAGCCTGCCAATAACAACGCATTGCATGTGAAGGGATGGGGGTGGGAGGAGAACCTGATGATGTAATAGAAACACCAGACGAGCTGTCATTCCAGTGTTCCTGGCAAGGGAAACAGAGTCAATTTAATTATAATATTTTAGAGAAACTCTCCAGAAAAAACATGAGGATATGAACTTGATGGAGTTTTATTATTTACTACCTGAATTGCATGGCAATGTTAAGAGGTTGGATAGAAAAAATATATAATTATTAAAATGATCACTAAAGTGCCAAAGAGGTTGTAAATTAATATGCTGTTATCAGTTTCCATCCATTAACCTCTCTTCATCCTTTGGTTAGCTCCTATAGCAGGCTATATTTTATAATTTCAGAAGTGTGACATACATTGATTACCAAAGTGATAGTATTGCATATAAAATTTCATTAAAACCAAATATTTTAGATAACAAACATGGCGTGACAAAGGGGTCTGAGAGAGTCGAGGGAACAGCTGGATAAAACAGAAACAACAGTTCAATAAAAGTGAATTCAGCAGGAGATACTGTTTACTATTTTCATGTGAAATAGGGCCACAGAGATAAGCTAGAAATCAGAATGAAGACATTTTGCTAGTATTTCATAATGAACAATGATAACCAGCTGCTGTTTAAAACATATTTGATTGTACTAAAATCAGTCAATTTTTCATTTCCTCTGACATTTATTTTAGCCTTTGCCTGTGGCAGCCTGGCACATGATGGCACATTGAGTTTCATTTTGTTTATCCTGTGATTTGGTATCATTAAACATTTGAGTGTTAGATGTTATTCACATGATAGTTATAGAATATTGCAATTAATTGTAAATGGATTTGGAAAGCGAAACTGCTTCACTACCATAGCTTCCTAAAATGGCATCTATAATAAATAATAATTTTCTCTGATTGTAACTAATTACAAGAGTATCTAGTGTGTAGCAAGATGCTAAAATATTCAAATGGAAAAACACTAGCAAGATGTCAATTCTGTAGCAAAATTGGTATTCATTTTTCATGTGTTTTACTGACTATTCCTTTGAACAGTTAATTTTTAAAAGCGATTGATGCCTAAAAGTGTGAACCTGTACTATACCCACTCAGATCCAGGCTACTTTTGGTTACCAAAGAAACCATTTCATGGACATTTACATAAATAAAACTGTAGACAGTGGGAGGAAACACATTAATATAGGAAAGGGCTCACTTGATTTTTTATTTCTATGAGAAAAACTCTCCCTATAACCATACAAGCACTGAAAAAAGATACAGACATGGGAGTGATCCTTGTACGTGACAAATATAAGCAGGGTAATACTACGTTTACTCAGAATGTGACAGTTAACAATGGTAAGGTCACTACAATTGCCAAAGTTTTAAAAGTTAAGGAGATGAACACCAGGAAATCTTATTTTCATTAGGATTATAATGAAATTTTAACCTTAGACATTCCCCCAAACAAATAGAGGTCTTTTTTTTCTTTTGCAGAGCTTTGCAATATTACCTATCAAACAAAGATCAGGAATATTGTTAGGTTGTATCTTCAAATTTTTGCCTGAGTTGACTGTAGGTAGGCATCTTCAGCTTTATTAGATCCACAAGTATTTCTGAGTTTTAAAATTTATCAGACATCTAAATATGACTCAAACAAAACAAAAATAAAATCAAAACCCCTGCTTTTCAGGCATTATAATAGTAACTCTATGAATTGGTGTTTTAGTTCTCTTTTCAGTGATTTTTTTGCATTAGGTACAGACGTTGGCCTATTTAATCAATCAGCAGAATGTGTTCTTTCGTTTGGCTGGCTTGACACACTTTCCCCATCCTTTATGAATATGGTCCTCTGTCTTGCTTTCCAGCTTTTGCTCCCACATTCCAGGGCATCAGGCAGGACTGATCAATCGCAATTCTCCTGGGGTGTAGGAATGAGCCTCAATTCAGTCTGATTCTCTTTTGGAGAAGGACAGAAGTTGGTTGGAACCCAATTCCTGACGCAAAATTTCCTGATATTGCCGTATTATCTGTCCTAGCCAAGGTCTGTTTTTTCAGGGTTTCCTTTAATTTGACCAGCTCCTCACCATTCTTGTGATATATCTACCTTTTTTTCCTTAAATTCACTAGAGTAGGTTTCATTTGAGTTGAGCCAAAGTACTCCAAAAGGTAACCCAATATTCTGCCTCTGACTACTGCAGCAAAAATATATATTTTGTTATAATACCAATTACCCTAGTTTGTCAATAATAATCAACATAAAAAAATCCTATACTCACTAAACTCTCTTTTTTTTTTTTTTTTTTTTGGCGGTACGCGGGCCTCTCACTGTTGCGGCCTCTCCCGCTGCGGAGCAACAGGCTCCGGACGCTCAGGCTCAGCCGCCATGGCTCACGGGCCCAGCCGCTCCGCGGCACGTGGGATCCTCCCGGACCGGGGCACGAACCCGTGTCCCCTGCATCGGCAGGTGGACTCCCAACCACTGCGCCACCAGGGAAGCCCTCACTAAACTCTCTTAAATGACTTCACTCTAAATCAATGCATTCTTTATATTTACTGTCTTATGCAGAACTGAATAGAATCCTGCATTTAAATTTTAAAGGCTAAACCCTAGTTCTAAAAGTCTAACTTTGGAAGAAAAATTATATAGAGAGTCTCTCTATTTCCTTTATTATATTAAAAGTTAAAATTTCATTCACTCTCAGTAGTGAACAGAATGATTGGCACAATACAAACTTCAATGTGAGCCCCGGGTAGATTTCAGTGAATGGAAAACAATACCTATATTTAAAAGCATTTATAAATCTAGGAAAAGAAAATACAATTTTGTGAGTTATGTAGTAGCTATATGATATATTCGGAGAGAATTTAAAATAAGGTGATGCTTAAAGCTCTTTATAATTTTAACAAAAAAAGATGGCATTTTATAAATATCAACTATGCTCTTATTCACTCATTCATCAAGTATTTATTGAGTGTCATTACTGGCCAAGTGTTCCTTTGGTGTTGAAAATAGAACAATGAACAAAAGGGACAAAAATCCCTGCCCTCATGAAGATTATATTCTGGTTAGAAATACAAACACTTAACAACATCACAAGAAAAGTAATTGCAAGTTTGAACACTAAAGGGGAAAAGGCAAGAAAGGAGATAAATGTCACAGAGAAGAACACTTGGGAGATAAATCCTGAGAAAGAAGAGCAAGTGCAAATGCCCTGAGGTCATGAAGAGCTTAATGTATTTGAGGGTAAAAAGGGTCCAGGTGGGAGCTTAGTGAGGATGGCATTTTAATGAAGCATAAGAGAGGGTAGAGTGAGGTTAAGTTGAAAAGGAAGGAAGTTCCAGTTAGCAATGGTCCTTGGAGGTCTTGTTGGAATACTGTATTCTAGATGAGAAACCATACAAAGGTTTTTAAAGCAGGGAAGTGATATAATCTAATTAATATTTTCAAAATATCACTTTTTGGCTTTCAAGAATTGGAAGTGAGTAGGTGAAGAAGCAGCAAAACTGGTTAGAAACTCTCCTGTTTTAAGCCAGGTTTTCTCAAATTCATGTTGGGAAGGTAGTTTTGAGTAAAACTAGTAGATGCAAACTTCTTCTCTGAGAAACAGCTGATCTTAACTCAGCTCAAGTGTGACAGAGAGAACTTTAACCATGACATCTAAAAGTCCCCAACCCAATGCCAAACCATAGTCTATTGAGAGAGAGTGCATACTTTCCTCAATCCTCATTTATCAACATCTGCATTCATTTTTTTATTCATTGTTTAACTCCCTTCACCATAATGCAGGTGCCATGAGGGTGGGAACTGATCTATCTTATTCATTTTTTTTAATTAATAGATTTTACTTTTTAGAGCAGTTTTAGGTTTACAGAAAAATTGAGCATAGTACAGAATGTTCCCCTATGTCCTCCTGTACACATTTTGCATTAGGGCAAGACATCTTGCATTTTTGTGGTACATTTGTTACAGTGATGAACCAGTATTGAATCATAACTATTATCCAAAGTCCAAAGTTTACATTAGGACTCACGCTTTGTGTTGTACATTCTATGGGTTTTCATATATGTCGAATGGCATGCATCCACCGTTGCAGTATAATACAGAATCATATTATACTGTGTTCAACCTAGCCATCTCTATTCTTCCCCCCAGTCCCCTAGCAACCACTGCTCTTTTTACAGTCTTCATAGTTTTGCTTTTTTCCAGAATGTCAAAGTTGAAATCATACAGGATGTGGATTTTTCAAATCAACTTCTTTCACTTACCAATATACACTTAAAGTTCCTTGTGTCTTTTCATAACCTGATAGCTCATTTATTTTTATCACTGAAAAACATTGTACTGTATGAATGTACCACAGTTTGTTTACCCTTTCATATATTGAAGGACATCTTAGTTGCATCCAAGTTTTGGTAATTGTTAATAAAGCTGCTATACACATTTGTGTGCAGTTTTTGTGTGAACATAAGTTTTCAGCTTACTTGGGTAAAAACCAAGGACTGAAATTGCTGGATAATAGGATGAAGATATATTTAGTTTTGCAATAAACTACCAAATGTCTTCCAGAGTTGTTTTGCATTCCTACCAGCACTGAATGAGTGTACCTGATACTTCACATCCTTGCCAGTTTTGTGTTGTCCTATTTTTAATTTTAACTATTCTAATCGTAGTAAAGGTGTCTCATCCTTATTTCTCTTTCTATATTTACTTTTAAATTCCCTGTATCTAGAATAATGCCTGACAGAGAGGGGTGTGTGTGTGTGTGTGTGTGTGTGTGTGTGTGTGTGTGTGTGACAAACGCAGAGAGAGAGAGAGAGAGAGAGAGAGAGAGAGAGAGAGAGAGAGAGAGAGAGAGAGGGAGAATGAGAACATTAATCTAAAAACTATCAGAATCAATAATGAGAAAATTCAGATATGTTGCACACAAATCAATAGGTTTAGTGTAAACAGCAGGGTACAGTAAATCTTATTAACAAGGAACAAGGATTTGGACACAAACTACATAACTGTACTGAGGAGAATAAAATAATATTTGAATACATAGACAAGCATGTAGAGTTACTATATAAGACAACATTTTAGGGAATTCTCCAAATAAATTTAAAAGATAAACTTTAATAAAAATTCTCCAAAGTTGACTTAGTGATTAGAATCTACTGGAGGAATATATATCAAAGAAAGTGTATCCTAATGAATACTGCAAATCTGTTGCTCCATATCAAGCAATATTGCCTTCCTTGAAGGGAAAATATCTTAATCTCATCTCTCTGATTACTTTTTCCTCCAATACTTGAATGATATTCTCTGCCTCTTCCACACCATTTAAATAAAATCTCACACTCTTCTCATTTTTGAAGTACCTTGTTGGCATTAAAATTATTTTGCTCCAAATATCTTTTATTGAAGTTAGAATTATTTAGCTCCATCCAGTTCTACTTTTAAAAAGCTCTTTTTCATGAGTAACACTCCTAATATAAAACACTTGTCTGGTAATTTACACTTATGGATGAGTACCTTCCCTAGCAGATGAGAAGAGAAACACACTAGTAGAGACCATTTTGAACCTTCTTTGTGTCAGGTACAGAGCTAAATCTTTTGCCCCCATTATCTGATTTAATCTTTACAATAATCCATTATCTCAGTTAATCTCTGTAATAATGCTAGGTTTTCATACCTCTGTTTTATATATAAGATCCCTGCTCTTAGAGTTTTAGGTTGCACAGAGCCCACACATACTGTAAAGTATTACAGTCAAAATCTGAGATCAGGTCTGTGACAAATACTGACATCTTTCGGGAAAACAGTACATTAAGAGATGCAATGAAATTCACAGAAAAGCATTTGGACAGGAGCCTTATTCTCATGAACTTTCCCAGTGCTTCCCCCCATGTATAGCCTGTTTTATTCATCAAGGAAAGAAAATCCACTTGTAGAAATCATCTATCAAGAAGTTAGATATTAGGATTATTTGCCTTCCAGGGATCCTTTCATAAAATTCCAACAAGAGAAAAATGTCATACTGCCAAAGCCTTGCCTGGGCCAGGTGAACCCAAGAGCAGCTTCTTTTATTTTCTTGTTTCACATCTGTGTCTAATAATCCATGCTTGACTTTGATGTAGTCATTGGCAAGTTAACATTTCTCCAAATGCAGGGTTTAACCCAGGAATAGTTTCAGGCTTTGTATTTTTAAGAACTTAACCCATTTTCTCCACTTAAACCCCCCATATCTCATTTGATGCAACTACATATGACTCAGCACATCCCTCGTACTGATGTGTATTTGTTCAGGTAATTCATATGCCTTCTATCCTATATCTGTTCCATTTGCTCCTGAACATTAAAAGATCCTTATAAATTTAAGTTATTCTTATAACACTTTATCCTGTTAGATCTATTCTAATAGGTAATATTTCATGACTTTTTTCTTTTACCAAAACTACCCTCTTTTAAACTTTATATCATTTATAAATGGGATATTATCTCATTCACTTATTCACTCAGAAAACATCTATTGAAAGCCTAGAACTTTCCAGACACTATAAGGCACTAGAGATAAAAAAGTAAATGAATCTTATTCCTAAATCCATGTCATGGGGAAGAAGAAAATATTAATTAATAATGATGATAGGGCTTCCCTGGTGGCACAGTGGTTGAGAGTCCGCCTGCTGATGCAGGGGACACAGGTTCGTGCCCCGGTCCGGGAAGATCCCACATGCAGTGAAGCGGCTGGACCCGTGAGCCATGGCTGCTGAGCCTGCGCGTCCGGAGCCTGGGCTCTGCAACGGGAGAGGCCACAACAGTGAGAGGCCCACGTACCGGAAAATAATAATAATAATGATGATGATAATAATCATAAATTAAAACAACCATCATTTCTTGCATTACTATGTCTCAGATATGTGGTAGAGGCTAGAATTTCAACTGTAATTTTCCAGCATCCAAAAGTGTTTCCTCAAATCCTCTAGGCTTTGTTTATCACTCAGTAAACAGTAAGAAAGTGAAAGTTGCCAGTGTATAGGACACCTGGGAGGGGCTATCGAGAGAAGGACATGGAAAGAATCAGGTCTTTATGGGAAGATTCATATATGTGCAGAGTATATTTTAGATCTATCTTTCCTAGCAACTTCTGCACATTCATTTTAATCTATCTCAGTTATGTTTTTATTGCACTGCACTTTTCCAACATAAAATACAATGTTATACATTTTAAAAAAAACTGTAAAATATTGGCTAAAACAAGGTCATCAAAATGCCACTGCAAATCTCTCTATTGTTGCTATTTAGAAATTATTTTCTTTAATTACAATTATTGAACATTACCCCCAACTGTACAGCAATTTAGTCTTTATTTCTCTGCTTTATATACAAGATATATGATATGTATAAGAAATGTTGTAAAATCATTTGCTTTCAACTCTGACATTTTCCTGATCTATTGGTCTCATAAAAGAAAATTTGAGCTCTCAGTGATTATTATCTTCTTATTTTACTCCCATACAAATATTTCTTCACTAATGCTTATAATTCAAGCTCTATGAGGTTTTTTGTGTTTGATTCAATGCTGCAATCTCATACTTAGGAGAGTGCCTGGCACAAGGTAGGTGCTCACTTAATGTTTGTTGGAATAAATGAAGCAATGATTGCCTGCATTAAATGTATCCCAGGGCAAAAATAGTAGCTGATATAATGGCACTGAAATACACCTTCTGGTTCATTTTGAAAATTAGAATTCCTTTTGTTCTAGAAGGCTCTGATTCAGAAAAATCAAACAGGTAAACTCAGACTTGGATTGTATTATATCAGTAGATGATATAAAAGCATAGTAGGGGGCTTCCCTGGTGGTGCAGTGGTTGAGAGTCCGCCTGCCGATGGAGGCGACACGGGTTCGTGCCCCAGTCCGGGAATATCCCACATGCCGCGGAGCGGCTGGGCCCGTGAGCCATGGCCACTGAGCCTGCGCGTCTGGAGCCTGTGCTCCACAACGGGAGAAGCCACAACAGTAAGAGGCCACAAGTCAAGGAAATCCAGAAGTTTCTTCTTGCCACTAACTGTGAGCCCAATCCCAGTAGCAAAAATGGATCCCATTCTTCCCTAATTTATCCATGTAAGCAGATCAAATTTGGACTCTTAGCCTCTAAACATTTCAAGCAAAGCTCTTCACTGAAGTGAAAAAGAAAGCAGTGGGAACCAAAAGCCCCACCTGCAATCAACTTTTTCCTGAGGTTTGATGCCGGTTATTGTGATGTCCAGGTATACTGTTTGTGTCTGATACTAGACCACACATCATAGCTTCCCTTAGATCTTGCTTCATCTACTTTTTAAGGAAAGCCAGAGAGTGAGTTGTCTTAAATCATCATCTAAATAAGGAATACATGCATTCAGCCACTCCAATCTGTAACAGGGGCTCAACTTTTGCACCACCTCATCAGAAGTAGAGATGTATATCTCACTAACACATTGTTCTAAAAGTTTCTGACACAAAAGGAAGTCCTATTCTCTTTTTAGTAAAACGGACTCTGGTAACATTGAACACTAACACATTTTGCAGGTAATATTGTGGACAAAACAAGAATATTATTTTCCTAAGACAATACTTAAAGAAATGATGTTAGCCCTCTAGCTTATTTCTAATGGAGGATAATCTCATAAATAAATCTGTCTATATTTGTCCACTTGCAAGTGTCCTTTGAATTTGCAGTCTTTAAAAGCATGGCTAGTAGTTGGCACTCATATTTTCAAATTCTTTCTGGAACGAAGGATAACCTTGGCCAGTAGAACAAATTAAGTTCTCACACAATCTCTTCAAGGCTTCCAGGCTTTGGTTTAGACTAACAGATATCTAAACTTCCTTTTAAAACCTGAAAATCCCTTTCCTTCGGAAAGAAGATGAAGGACAATGTGAGCTAAAGATTTCCTCTCTCTCTCAAGCAGCATGTCATAGTATTGGTTTGAAATGTCCATTTTAAAATCCTTCAAAATACTTTTTTGCAGCAGTCTTTAAAATTCTTTTTCATCCCAAGTTATTTTTAAAACATCAGATCATTTTAAAATTTAGTGTTCCTAAAACACTTTTGTAGCTACATACCATGATATTATTTTTTGCTTGTCTTGGAGTCCAACTTTTTATATTATAGATGGAAGCATCTGACTATGAATTAGTTTATCTCATTTCCTGGAAGATTTCAGGAGACTCCTCTCCCATCTCAGTGAACTTTTCACTCCCAAATTGTCACCATAAACTATAGTGATTCTAACCCCTTCCTGGAAATGAATTCTGACAGTCTGCCCCAGGCTCTGAGAGTGTAAACATTATTAGTCAATATCTTGTTTGAAATATTGTCATTTGGAAAAGACAATAAGTTAATGAAGTCAGAGAAAAAAATAATAATTATTATTGTAAATTATATAACCAAAACAGCTGTTTAAAAAAAAAATTAAACATTGCAAACATTTGATTTATTTTTTAATACATACTCAGCCTCTTTGCATGGTTACGAATGTAGTTTTGTAAATTATACTATAAACTCAGAGGGTCACCTTGACAGAGTTGAGAGTTAGCTTTGATGTAATTTAATGAAACATTTTGATATGAGAATTTCTGATTTAATTATCAGCCCTACTACTTGCTTAGCTGTCTCCAAGCAATACAGTTCTCTGAACTTCATTTTCTTTACCTATAAAACATACCTCACAAAGTATTCCTAACCATAGAAATTAACACTTTTAAGTATCAGCGTGTCTTTTCTTATGTTCAACTTCACTTAACAATTGGATGTTTTTTCTTTTTTTTCTTTCCTTATACATTTTAGAATTGATGAAATAAAATTCATATCTCAAGGCAAAATAAGAAAAAATATATAATTTTTTCTCTGCTCCTTTGGGCCCCTTCCCTCCCCCTCTAGTGTGCATTGGGCATCTGTATGATGCATTAACCAGACCTCCTCAATGGCAGAAATACCTGTTCAATTATAAAGATCAGTTTTCTTCTGACGCCAACATGGAACTCCTTAAAAGATAACATCCCTTTCTCAAACCTGTAAGGGGTCATAATGACCCACCATTTGCCTTGTGCATACAGACATCTTTGGTGAACTTTATGTACAATGCCCATATATCATTTCCCTTAAAGATAGTGATTGGTGCAGAACAGACTGGGTTAGATGACCTGGGGAGATATTGGGATGCCTGAACCTAATGGAAGTTCTTAACTTAAATACTTACTTATGACCTTATTAATGTTATTAGCTGTATTACTTGTAATCTTCCTGTTTTACAAGATTATTGTTTCTTGCACTACTAAATGTGTGACTGAGCCTCCAATAAAAATAATTATGTTGGGACTTCCCTGGTGGCGCAGTGGTTAAGAATTCGCCTGCCAATGCAGGGAACACAGCTTCGAGCCCTGGTCCGGGAAGATCCCACATGCCGCAGAGCAATTAAGCCTGTGTGCCACAACTACTGAAGCCTGCGCACCTTACAGCCCATGCTCTGCAGCAAGAGAAGCCACCACAATGAGAAGCCTGTGCGACGCAATGAAGAGTGGTCCCCGCTCGCCACAGCTAGAGAAGACCCGTGCACAGCAACAAAGACCCAACGCAGCCAAAGATAAATAAATAATTTTAAAAATAATAATTATGTCGAGGCAACTTGAAACGATTGACCAAATACATAGTTCTATAAAATCCATGACTGAAATAGTATAATTCTAGATATGGGAAGAAGCAGCACGAGGGAATCATTTCCTGGACCATAACAGACTAGGAAGACAGACAGTCTGGAGGCTTCTGGCTGCTGTTAACAGGGCCTCATCCAGTAATAATGCATTGACGGGTCCATCAACAAAATCCTTGCCTGCTCTGGGAATGAGCACTTCTAGGGCCATGGAACTAATTAGTCACAAAAATCCTCCTAAACTTTGGTCAAAATTAAGACCAAAAGGGAGGGGATTGTAAAGTAAAGAAGGTTGCCCACCATCCAGTTCCACAAGAATCAAGTCAATAGCCACTGCAGTTGCTTCATTTGCAGTATGAAGATCACGATGAGGCACTCTGTGCTCTGAGAAAACTGGCAGAACAGACCTTCAGAGAGTTAGATCTTTTCAGGGGAAAATTATATGAACCCAGTTTCTTGCAACATCCCATACCTAGAAAAACACTAAAACCATTAACTAAGATATCTGTTCCTTGCAAATAGCAGTAAACTTCTACCGAGATGTGTGCTTGATTGCATGTATCCCTTTGCCAAAATGACATATACACTGGCCTTCCCCTTTACCTCTGTGGAACAGTCCTCAGAGCTTTCTAAAGACTGTCTCCTGGGTTATAATCTTCAGGTCAGTTCAAATAAAACTTTCCATTTCTTTCTTAAAATGACAATGGATTAATTTTTTCATAGGCTGAATCATCTTGTCAATTTATACAAAAAAATCTTGAGTAGTCTCAGGTGCAATTGGGTTGAGCCAATAGATCAGTTCAATTTTGGAGGAATTGACATTTAACAATATTGAGCTTCCATATTGAACCTTCCATGCTTAAGTGTGGTATCTCTATTTATTACATCTTCTCTAATTTATTTCAACAGCATTTTGTTATTTTCAGCACATATACAGATCTTGAATATATTTTGGAAGATTTATATATATTTCATGTATTAGTACTTTTGGTAATCTTACTTTTTACTTTATTTTAATTTCTTAGTATTCATCACTAGCATATAGAAATATAATTGGCTTTGAATATTAACTCTGTAACTGACCATCTTGCTAAACTCACTTTTTACCTTTAGTATCTTTTGGTATATTCCTAGGATTACCTGTATAGACAATTTTTTAAAAATCTCAACTGTTGCTTCTTGTCTTTCTGTGTTTCCAATGACATGTATTTCAGATGATTTAATTTTGTATCACATTTCTTTGATGTTCTGCATTTTTTTTTACAATTTTCTCTGTGTGTTTCAGTTTGTTTGATTTCAATCTGACTTATCTTCAAGTTCACTGATATTTTCTCTGCCTGTCAAAGGTATTCTTCATCTTTGTTAATGTGTTTTTCCATTTGATTCTTTCTTACAATGTCTGTGTATCTGCTGAAGTTACCCAGTGGACCATACATATAAAAAGTCTTTTGTGCACAAGAGACTTTAACATATTCATTAGAATTATTTTAAATTCCATGTCTGATGTCATATCTGTTCCTGATTCTTGACATGTGCTGTTTTTACTTAGCTTTTTCTATCTCTCATAATTTGTGTGTGTGTGTGTGGAAAGCAGGAATCTTGCCTTGATAAGTAGAGACTGAAGCAAATTAATTGTTATGACTACAGTGGGCACCTTTTCCTTCCGCTACAATTTTGGTGTGGGAGATGGAGTTAATCTAGTCAGAAGTTGGCTTTTTTTTCCCCTTTTTTATTTCATTTTGCTATAGTTACCCTCAAGAACCAAATGCATCAAATTCCTCTCACATTACCTTATCTTTAGAGGTGAGACTGTTTTTTAGGAGGGTTCCTCCCTCACAAAGCCCATTCCACATTGGTTTGGTTCTTCTTTGCATCATGTCTTGGAGTGTCCTTCTCTATGCTCTTTCCCTTCTGCAAGCAATGTTGGTAATACTTGTTACCTCATGTTCATTAGCCTGGTGGTGGTTTTAGAGGAGAAGAAGAAGCACTTCCTGTCATTCTGCTTACTCTTCAGTCTTAGGCAGACACTGCATCCCTGGGTCACAGGGATGGGTCTTCCTCAATTATCAGACCTGGCCCCTGGCTGTGGCTCTGGGCCCAACCTCTTTGCTGTCTCCCCCCAACTAGTAGAGTTTTAATTTTTAAAATTTAATTTCCCCAGATGCAATAGGTTTTCACTTGTGCTCTAAAAGCAGCAAGTTCTGGGTTTTTTTCCCAAAGTGTTTTATTGGGTTGGCCAAAATGTTTGTTCGTTTTTTTCCATAAGATGGCTCTAGTAGCACTTAGATGTCTTTAGCTTCATTCGAAATGATTTTGTTATATTGTAAGTGACAGCTGTCCTATCAATGTGCATTTAAAAAAAGACATATCAAAATCAGTGAATTTTTGTGTAGCCATTTTAATATTGAAGATGGAAGAAAAAACAGTAACATTTTCAGTATGTTATGCTTTATTATTTCAAGAAAGGTAAAAACACAACTGAAACACAAAAAAAGATTTGTGCAGTGCATGGAGAAGGTGCTGTGACTGATCAAATGTGTTAAAAAGTGGTTTGGGAAGTTTTGTGCTGGAGATTTCTTGCTCACACTCCAAAAACCAAACAAAATAAGCAAATGAACAATGCATTTTTGATCTAATAATCCTTCCAGACACAGGTTCATTTCTTTTCTCTCCTTTACAACTGAATATTTTAAGAGAGATGACTGTTCTCACTGCCTCTACTTCGTGTCACACATGCACACACATCAATACTATTCAATTTGTTATCTGTTCAGTTTTGTCACTGAAATAATTGACATTGTCACTATTAAATTCCCTGCATTCTGTGAACGTTCTTAATTCTCATCTTACTTATGACACTTTTTAGTTATTTCCTTCTTTACAAAACTCTTTCTTCCCTTAGCTTCATGACCCCAGTCTCCAAGTTTTCCACCTAGGTTTCTTGTTGTTGCTATTTCTGAGTCTCTTTTGCAGGCTAATATTCTTCCTCCAAGACAGTAAATATTGGAGTCCCTCAAGACTGGAATCAAAGTCCTGTTATCCTCATTCATTTACTCCTATATCTTCAATTGCTCTCTCTACACAAAGGATGTCCAGATTTATATACTCAATATAGACTTCTATTTATAACTTTCATTCACTTTCCCCCCATCTTTATTGAGGTATAATTGACAAATAAAATTGTGAGGCATGAGGTATTTAAAATGTAACTGCAAACATGATGATTTACGTATACATTTTGAAAGGATTTCCCCATTGAGTTAAATTAACATATCTCTCACCTCACATATTTATTTATTTATTTTTTTGGTAAGAACATTTAAATTCTACTTTCTTAACAAATTTCAATTATATAATACAGTGCTATCAACTAGAGTTACCACGTTATACATTAGATCCTCAGATCTTACCTGTCTTATAGTTGAAAGTTTGCTCTCTTTTACCAACCTCTCCCTATTTTCTCCACCAGCCCTTCTTCCCCCAGTCCCTGCAACCAGTTTTCTACTCTCTGTTTCTTTCATAGCTCTCATTCTAATCAACATTCCTATCTGGATGAATTTAAAGCATCTGAAACTTAAAGCATTCTTAACTGAACTCATGCTCCTTTATCCTTGCTCACTAACAAGTCCCTACTGAGCTGTCTCTACAAGCTAGCTTCTTTGGAGTTACCCTTGGCACATTGATGGATGATCAGATAGAGGTCTGGGCCACCCGTTTGGTAGTTTACTTGTGCCCTCTGGTCCTGCTCATGCTCAGTCCCAAGTGTAGCCCTTCCCTTTGCAGTAACCTTTTGGTAGGGCTACCCATCTTTAGAACTTAGTGAGTCTGACAGAGTCTATCTTTGGCCACAAAATCATTTGATATCACATAGTCAAATAAGCCATCTCTATCCTACCCACTAGGACACCAAGAGCTACTTTTCAAATAGTGCATACTTATACGTTATTGATGATATGCTTTCTCTGAGAATCCTAGGTGTTCTATGTTGTGATCTTTCCATTGGGGTGGGGCTGGATTAAAATTCACACCAGCATCTTTTCCACAACGTTTATCTCTAATACTAGAATGCCCGCCTGATTGTATGGCTCCAGCAGCCATTCTTATTGTCCCACAGCCTGGATTTGCTGCAGAATTATTTCTGTATTTGGATCCAATTCACAGTGGGCAGATCTTCATGTCACTAAGTGAATGGGCTGGAGAAGTGCAGAATATGCTGTCTCCTGAACTAAGAGCTGCTTACTAAGCATCAGACTTCTTTCTTGGTGGCAGAAGTGTTGTAATGCAATAATGTGTCTTTTATTAGGAGATGATATTCCATCATACTTCAGCCCACTGGACCCCAGTGTACTTAACTTATATGGTAGGTCTTAAATCTTGGTAGGATTTACTTCTCACCTTCTCAGATGTCTTCACTGAGGCTTCCTGTACACTGGTCATGTCTTGCTCATCTGGGGCAATTCACATGTTGGCAGCAATAGAGTGGATCAATGTGTTGTTCTGCAGAATATCCAGATGGTTCAGGTGACTTTGAACTATGATATGACAGAGGAAGGGAGAGTAGTATAGCCTATAGCCCATGTCAATTCAGAGCCAGTGTTCAGCAGTCCTTGAAAAGTTTTTCCCCAATGCATAATTACATGACTAAAAGGCGATAGATCCCTTGAGGATGCGACTGGGAGAATCACTCCATAGTGCATTTGATGTCATATTGCAAGGTCCTTTCTCATAGACTTTCAGTCTATCCTTCAATAAGTGGGTGAGTTCTGAGTGTGAAAACTTATATAGAACCATATATGAAATGATGATTTTTGGTTTGACTGTATACATTACCTATAAATGGAGTGTCTTCTGGATCTGCTCTTGGAACAGTGTCTTCTGGATCTGCTCTTGGAACAGTATCAGCATGCATAAGATGGCATGCCCATTTTTGACCTATTTCTCTACCATATGGCACTTATACCTAGTGTGAGCAATTGCTTTTACTAAATTTCAAAGAGCCATCCTAGCAGCCTATTAGTAACATGTATGGCTGAACCATACTGACTCCATTTTGTCAGCTCCATCTAAGGCCCATAGTTCTGCCTCCTCCCGTCTCTGCATGACTGAGCTTTAGCCTACTAACAAAGAATGCACCCAAGTCAGATAAGTTCCCTATCAAATTTAACTCTTGCCTTCATTGAATATGAAACCTGGAAGAGTATCTTTTGTTGATGCAGATGGTTAATAGTCATGAGACCCTGAGGGAGGAAAAAGCCCCAGTTCCATTCTGTGTGGACATGTTTCTCACTTGGTAGTCAGATTCTATCTTTAACTTTGACCCCTTTAAATTTCCCTTGTACCCCTTTCAGTGATGCAAGTGCTGCTGTGAATGCTTCTGGATCATCCACCTGCCCAATCCTTCCTGCTTGTATGTAAGTTACTCACAATAAACTTCATAATTGTATTTGTTAAGTTGCCCACTTCATTTCTTGGTCTTGAGGTTCTTTCTCAGTTTGGAGGACGTTATACAATTTCTCTGACACCCAACATAATATCATCAGTGTCCTTGCCAAGGTGTTATTGTATTGCAGGACTACCCCAATGTCTATTAACTCTCTCTTATCTAACTTAATATCCTGTATCCCTTTGAAAACATCTCAGGATTTCTTCCCATGTCCTCTTCCCCAGATCTTGCTGGCACATATTAGAAATTCTGCAGCCCCTTCCATGTATAATCCTTCCATTCCCCTAGAAAGCTCAGCATCTTATCATCCATGTTATCTTGAGATGCAATCTTCGTTATTGGTCTGGTTGACAGAAGAGAGGTAGGGTACATTCTGAGAGGTATAAACTTTGCCTTGAAAGACATCTGCTTGATTTAAGTATTTTTCATAATCTTCAAACACGGAAGAAGGGCCAGGACTAGGGAGACAAGTAAGGTGCCTAGAGGAGCTCGGGATCCTAGGAGACCCTGCATTTGCCCAACATTGAGAGTGAGAGCCTCCTCAGATGTTACCCTCGACATACTTCACTTGCCTTATCCCAGTCCCAGTCATGCAGCAGGAGAAGTGCTATCTAGCCAACATGTGTGTGTTACTTCTGTCGGCCTAGTGGTTTCAGTGGAACCTTACTGGATCAAGCATCTCAAGTTCATCTGCTCAAATACCCCCTTCTCAATCTTCATAGACCCACTCACTTCCTGTTAAGCCCTTGACTTTTGTGTAAGAGAAATGCTAGGGCTGAGAGCTCAACCTCTGTGTAGCTCTGCTATTTTATGATTAAGCCAAATACTTCATTTTGTTTGTCCTCCAGCTGCAAGAAATTAAGGTTTCCTTAAATATTTCCAAAAAGATTCTTTGCTTTCATTTTCTCTTGAAATGGTGATTTATCACCCACATCCTGTCATTTTCTCTCTTTAATGATTCAATGGTACTCAGCAAGAGTCACCCGATGTCATTGTCTGTAAGTATAATTTCGCTCATATTTCTCAGATGCCAGAGATATTCTATCAACAAATATGATTCTTTCCACTTGTGTGCCATCTAAGTTTACCATCAAAATAGAGTTCAACAATTTTACTGCTTTAATATGCCAGGTGGTATCCATATCCCACTTACCATCAGCAGTGGGGTCCTCAGTGCCAGCTGAAGGGTGAATAATGTAGCTCTAAGATTCTACTTTCTTGTGTACTCTCTTGGTAGAAACTATCTCAGGTCAAGTTCCCCAGAAACAGACACTAAGGTGAATGATGTCATGCAGCAGTTGTCTCAGAGTGCTCTTGCGAGATACATCATTTAAGAAAGTGAAGAACTCAAGATTGGGCACAAGGAGAAATTGATAGATGCAAGTTACTACTGGTCAGGATGTAACCTTATGTGAGGCAGTTTCCTAAGGCAGAAGGTAAATACTAGTGAGAAACAGAGATATGAGCCATCCAAAACAAATATTCTCGGCAGCATCTGAGGATGACTGTGTTGGTCATGAAGAAGGGATATGGACAGATTACTCCAGTTTTCACTAGAGTATATGTCGTTTTATCAAGATGATTGCCAAATCCAGAATGGACTGCAACAAAATCACATTTTAAATAATTTTGTATTTGTTTGTATTTCTGGAGAAAAGGGGGATTTATATTTAAAGGCAACAGCTGAAATGCTCTATGGATTTTGAGACAAATATATGAGCAGTAGAAAAGCATGTTCAAATGTCAAGTGATACAACTTTTGGTCTAACAAGATGACTTTGGATACAAGGTGGTTGTTATACTTGTTGTACTTTTGAGAAGATTTTTAACTTTGAACTTACTTTAAATGATCATGCCACACTGTGCTCTAACCTACTAGAATATGTGCATGAAATGTGAAGCAACAGTTCAGTGTTGGTCTTCCTCTAACATGACACGTCTTTATATTATTGAATAGACAAATAAATGGATAGATAGGTAGACAGACAAATAGATCTCTAACTAATTTCTAGTTTTGCTGAAACAATTTCTTTCAGTCTTGCACTAAGCACATAAGGCTACACTTTTTTTAGCCATAGAATGGCTATACTTCTATGAGAATAGTGGTCACAGTATTGGATAAAGTCAAAGCATCCTGTCTTGAGTTTTCCATCCCCAAATCCAAGGATTACTATCACCAATATATCAGACTGTTTTGAAAAATATAGATCATAGTTGTTGAAAATGGTGTGTTGCTTTTGAATAAAAACAACAGCAACAAAAATATCTTTGGCTTCCTTGATTTTTTGGGAGCCTCTTTTAACCATTCATCTATGAGAAAGAATGCTTAAGTAATCCTAGTGCTAAAGTTAGAACTCTTGTCTGTGAAATGCATTCCTAACAAGATTAAAAGAAATTACATCAAATTGAATACTGATATACAGTTCTATCATGTATAAAGGGATTAATAAGTAGAGGAAGATAGATATTTGCTGTCTAAATGATGTGGTAACTAATGGGTAGTTCCTAACAGTTATTCCAAATTGGGATGGAAACTTCTGAGGTTAAATCACAACCCACCTTTCCAAGAATTGAGAATCTATAAAAAAGAAAATTAGAAAGAGGCATTAGATGGGGATCAAAATATCAGCTATACTGAGAGACTGATGATTTAAGGATGCATCTTCAATCAGTGCCCAGATGCTCTTCCTGAGACTCCATCCTTGACTTGGATTCAAGTGCTGCCTAGTTTCAAGGAAGAGAGGCCTTGCTCTAGTCACCTGATAGCAGGGACCTGGAACAGAACAGACCCATTCTGGAGGCAGGAAGTCCCAATGAAAGGAAGTCACAGGTCATAAGGGTTCAGCAAACATCACATTTTCTCCTTGGCTAAGAGGAACTGCACTAATAAAATACTGGACTCCTGCCAGCATGACAATCAAATTAACGATTTGATTTCCTTCCAGGAAGGAAGAAAGTATACATAATTTAAAATGGCAAGATGTCTCCTCCTGGAAAAGAATACTTTGTTCATGAAAACAATAAGAGGATAATTAAGATTTTCATTTAAAAATGATTGTGAAAATGGAGCTGCCATTTGCATCTAATACTGAACCATTTGCATCTAATACATGATATCTCTGAATATTCATGCAATAATATTACAGAGGTATCCCAAAATAGGTAATATATAGCAAGTGGAAGAAAGATAAAACTTTAATATAGGAAAACTAATGATCTATGATCATTCTAATTGCTATGTTACCTGTGCCATTTTTTACATGATTTGTATTTTTGAAAATATTTCCAAGAAATCATTGTTCCAAAATTAACATTAACTAAAAGTTGCAGATGCATATTTAAATACTGTCCTATTGGGAAAACAACAATTAAAAAAAAGCTTATAGAGTGCATGATGGCAAATTATAAATATATTCTTTTTTTTTTAACATCTTTATTGGAGTAAAATTGCTTTACATTGTTGTGTTAGTTTCTGCTGCATAACAAAGTGAATCAGCTATACATATACATATATCCCCATATACCCTCCCTCTTGCATCTCCCTCCCACCCTCTCTATCCCACCCCTCTAGGTGGACACAAAGCACTGAGTTGGTCTCCCTGTGCTATGCAGCTGTTTCCCACTAGCTATCTATTTTACATTTGGTAGTGTATATATGTCAAGGCAACTCTCTCACTTCATCCCAGCTTCCCCTTCCACTTCCCTGTGTCCTCAAGTCCATTCTCTACGTCTGCATCTTTATTCCTGCCATGTGCCTAGGTTCTTCAAAAACATTTTTTTTTTTTAGATTCCATATATATGTGTTAGCATAAGGTATTTGTTTTTCTCTTTCTGACTTACTTCACTCTGTATGACAGACTCTAGGTCCATCCAACTTATTACAAGAAACTCAACGTTGTTTCTTTATATGGCTGAGTAATATTCCATTGTATATATGTGCTACATCTTCTTTAGCCATTCATCTGTTGATGGACACTTAGGTTGCTTCCATGTCCTGGCTATTGTAAATAATGCTGCAATGAACATTGTGGTACATGACTCTTTTTGAATTATGGTTTTCTCAGGGTATATGACCAGTAGTGGAATTGCTGGGTCATATGGTAGTTCTATTTTTGGTTTTTCAAGGAATCTCCATACTGTTCTCTATAATGGCTGTATCAATTTACATTCACACCAACAGAGCAAGAGGATTCCCATTTCTCCACACACTTTCCAGCATTTATTGTTTGTAGATTTTTTGATCATGGCCATTCTGACGGGTGTGAGGTGATACCTCATTGTAGTTTTGCTTTGCATTTCTCTAATGATTAGTGATGTTGAGCATCCTTTCATGTGTTTGATGGCAATCTGTATATCTTCTTTGGATAAATGTCTGTTTAGGTCATCTGCCCATTTTTGGATTGGGTTGTTTCTTTGTTTTTTTTGATATTGAGCCACATGAGCTGCTTGTATATTTTGGAGATTAGTCCTTTGTCAGTTGCTTCAATTGCAAATATTTTTTTCCCTTTCTGAGGGTTGTCTTTTCATCTTTTTTATGGTTGCCTTTGCTGTGCAAAAGCTTTTAAGCTTCATTAGGTCCCATTTGTTCATTTTTATTTTTATTACCATTTCTCTAGGAGGTGGGTCAAAAAGAATCTTGCTGTGATTTATGTCATAGAGTGTTCTATCTAAGTTTTCCTCTAAGAGTTTTAAAGTGTCTGGCCTTATATTTAGGTCTTTAATCCATTTTGAGCTTATTTTTGTGTATGGTGTTAGGGAGTGTTCTAATTTCATTCTTTTACACGTAGCTGTCCAGTTTTCCCAGCACCATTTATTGAAGAGGCTGTCTTTTCTCCATTGTATACTCTTGACTTCTTTATCAAAGATAAGGTGACCATATGTGCATGGGTTTACCTCTGGGCTTTCTATCCTGGTCCATTGATCTATATTTCTGTTTTTGTTCCAGTACCATACTGTCTTGATTACTGTAGC
This sequence comes from Phocoena sinus, assembly GCF_008692025.1. Lineage (NCBI taxonomy): Eukaryota > Metazoa > Chordata > Mammalia > Artiodactyla > Phocoenidae > Phocoena > Phocoena sinus. The sequence continues at coordinate 158,746,082 of NC_045765.1, forward strand.
TCTGTAGTATAGTTTGAAGTCCAGGAGCCTGATTCCTCCAGCTCCATTTTTCTTTCTCATGTTTGCTTTGGCTATTCAGGGTCTTTTCTGTTTCCATACACATTGTGAAAATTTTTTGTTCTAGTTCTGTGAAAAATGCCAGTGCTAGTTTGACAGGTTTTGCATTGAATCTGTATATTGCTTTGGGTAGTATAGTCATTGTCACAATGTTGATACTTCCTATCCAAGAACATGGTATATCTCTCCATCTGTTTGTATCATCTTTAATTTCTTTCATCCGTGTCTTCTAGTTTTCTGAATACAGGTCTTTTCTCTCTTTAGGTAGGTTTATTCCTAGGTATTTTATTATTTTTGTTGCAATGGTAAATGGGAGCATTTCCTCAATTTCTCTTTCATATTTTTCCTCATTAGTGTGTAGGAATGCAAGATATTTCTGCATTAATTTTGAATCCTGCTACTCTACCAAATTCATTGATTAGCTCTAGTAATTTTCTGGTAGCATCTTTAGGATTCTCTATGTATAGTATCATGTCATCTGCAAACAGTGACAGTTTTACTTCTTCTTTTCCTGTTTGGATTCCTTTTATTTCTTTTTCTTCTCTGATTGCTGTGGCTAAAACTTCCAAAACTATGTTGAATAACAGTGGTGAGCATGGACAACCTTGTCTTGTTCTTGATCTTAATGGAAATGGTTTCACTTTTTCACCATTGAGAAAGATGTTAGCTGTGTGTTTCTCATATATGGACTATATTATGTTGAGGTAAGTTCCCTCCATGCCTATTTTCTGGAGAGTTTTTATCATAAATGTGTGTTGAATTTTGTCAAAAGCTTTTTCTGAATCTATTGAGATTATCGTATGGTGTTTATCCTTCAATTTGTTAATATGGTGTATCACATCGATTGACTTCCATATTTGGAGGAATCCTTGCATTCCTGGGATAAACACCATGTGATCATGGTGTATGATCCGTTTAATGTGCTGCTGGATTCTGTTTGCTAGTATTTTGTTGAGGATTTTTGCATCTATGTTCATCAGTGATATTGACCTGTAGTTTTCTTTTTTTGTGACATCTTTGTCTGGTTTTGGTATCAGGGTGATGGTGGCCTTGTGGAATGAGTTTGGGAGTGTTCTTCTCTCTCCTATATTTTGGAAGAGTTTGAAAAGGATAGGTGTTAGCTCTTCTCTAAATGTTTGATAGAATTCGCCTGTGAAGCCTTCTGGTCCTGGGCTTTTGTTTGTTGGAAGTTTTAAAATCACAGCTTCAATTGCAGTGCTTGTGATTGGGCTGTTTATATTTTCTATTTCTTCCTGATTCAGTCTCGTTAGGTTGTGCTTTTCTAAGAATTTGTCCATTTCTTCCAGGTTGCCCATTTTTTGTCATATAATTGTTTGTAGTAATTCCTCATGATTCTTTGTATTTATGAAGGGTCAGTTCTTACTTCTCCTTTTTCATTTCTAATTCTGTTGATTTGAGTCTTCTCCCTTTTCTTCTTGATGTGTCTGGCTAATGGTTTATCAATTTTGTTTATCTTCTCAAAGAGCAAACTTTTAGTTTTATTCATCTTTCCTATTGTTTCCTTCATTTCTTTTTCATTTATTTCTGAACTTTCTTTCTTTGCTTTAGGTATAAGTTTAGGTTGTTTGAGATATTTCTTGTTTCATGAGGTAGGATTATATTGCTATAAACTTCCCTCTTAGAACTGCTTTTGCTGCAGCCCATAGGTTTGCAGTCATCATGTTTTCATTGTCATTTGTTTCTAGGTATCTTTTGATTTCCTCTTTGATTTCTTCAGTGATCTCCTGGTTATTTAGTAGTTTATTGTTTAGCCTCCATGTGTTTTTATTTTTTACAGTTTTTTTTTTTTTACTCTAATTGATATCTAGTCTCATAAGGTTGTGGTAGGAAAAGATACATAATACGATTTCAATTTTCTTAAATTTACCAGGGCTTGATTTGTGACCCATGATATGATCTATCCTGGAGAAAGTTCCATGAGCACTTGAGAAGAAAGTGTATTCTGTTGTTTTGGGATGGAATGTCCTATAAATATCAATTAAGTCCATCTTGTTTAATGTGTCATTTAAAGCTTGTGTTTCCTTATTTACTTTCATTTTGGTTGATCTGTCCATTAGTGAAAGTGGGGTGTTACTGTCCCCTATTATGATTGTGTTACTGTCTATTTCCCCTTTTATGGCTGTCAGCATTTGACTCATGTATTGTGGTGTTCCTATGTTGGGTGCATAAACATTTACAATTGTTATATCTTCTTCTTAATAGTCTATTTGAAAACCTATTTTGTCTGATATGACAATTGCTACTCCAGCTTTCTTTTGATTTCCATTTTCATGGAATATCTTCTTCCATCCCTTCACTTTCAGTCTTTATGTGTCCCTAAATCTGAAGTGGGCCTCTTGTAGACAGTATATATACGGGTCTTGTTTTGGATCCATTCAGCCAGTGTACATCTTTTGGTTGGAGCATTTAATCCATTTACATTTAAGGTAATTATCAATATATATGTTCCTATTCCCATTTTCTTAATTGTTTTGGATTTCTTATTGTAGGTCTTTTCCTTCTCTTGTGTTTCCTGCCTAGAGAAATTCCTTTAGCATTTGTTGTAAAGCTGGTTTGATGGTGCTGAATTCTCTTAGCTTTTGCTTGTCTATAAAGGTTTTAATTTCTCTATTGAATCTGAATGAGATCCTTGCTGGGCAGAGTAATCTTGGCTGTAGGTTTTTCCCTTTCATCACTTTAAATATGTCCTGACACTCCCTTTTGGCTTGCAAAGTTTCTGTTGAAAGGTCAGCTGTTAACCTTATGGGGATTCCCTTGTATATTATTTGTTGCTTTTCCCTTACTGCTTTTAATATTTTTTCTTCATATTTAGTTTTTGATAGTTTGATTAATATGTGTCTTGGTGTGTTTATCCTTGGATTTATCCTGTATGGGACTCTCTGCCTTTCCTGGATTTGATTGACTATTTCCTTTCCCATATTAAGGAAGTTTTCAACTATAATTTCTTCAAATATTTTCTCAGTCCCTTTCTTTTTCTCTTCTTCTGGGACCCCTATAATTCAAATATTGGCGTGTTTAATGTTGTCCCAGAGGTCTCTGAGACTGTCCTCAATTCTTTTCATTCTTTTTGTTTTTAATTCTGCTTTATGGTAGTTATTTCCACTATTTTATCTCCCCAGTCACTTATCTGTTCTTCTGCCTCAGTTATTCTGCTATTGATTCCTTCTAGAGAATTTTTAATTTCATTTATTGTGTTGTTTATCATTGTTTGCTCTTTAGTTCTTCTAGGTCCTTGTTAAATGTTTCTTGTATTTCCTCCATTCTATTTCCGAGATTTTGGATCATCTTTACTACCATTACTCTGAATTCTTTTTCAGATAGACTGCCTATCTCTTCTTCTTTTGTTTTGGTGCAGTAGGTTTTTACGTTGCTCCTTCATCTGCTGTATATTTCTCTGTCTTCTCATTTTGCTTAACTTACTCTGTTTGGGGTCTCCTTTTTCCAGGCTGCAGGTTCATGGGTCCAGTTGTTTTTGGTGTATGCCCCCAGTGGGTAATGTTGGTTCAGTGGCTTGTGTAGACTTCCTGTTGGAAGGGACTGGTGTTTGTGTTCTGGTAGATGAGGTTGGGTCTTGTTTTTATGGTAAGCAGGACTGTGTCTGGTGGTGTGTTTTGGGGTGTCTGTGAACTTATTATGATTTTCAGAAGCCTCTCTGCTAATGGGTGGTGTTGTGGTCCAGTCTTGCTAGTTGTTTGGCATGGGTTGTCCAGCACTGGAACTTGCTGGTCTTTGAGTGTAGCTTGGTCTTAGCTTTGAGATGGAGATCTCTGGGAGATCTCTCACCAATCGTTATTATGTGGGGCTGGGAGGTCTCTGGCAGTCCAATATCCTGAACTCGGCTCCCCCATCTCAGAGGCTTAGGTCTGACACTCAGCCTGAGCACCAAGACCTTGTCAGCCACATGGCATTTCCTCATAAATCAGAAGGGAAGATCCTTGAGGACAGAGAATATCCTTGTTTCTCTAGTGCATATTACAATGCCTGGTCCATTGCAGAAACTCAATATGTAATCTGGAAGAACAAATCTGACTCCTTACCGGATCAGTTTATTTTACTTTAACATTTGTATTCAATTGCTTTCGCTTTGTCATACTAGCTCAAGCAGGCCTGAAACCGAACAGGACCCTGTGGGGCCCACCCAAGTACAAATCCTTCCTGTGTCATTCATTTCTATAAATATATTCTTGACTCAGAATTGTAAGTTAGAAAATTCCATAGTTTATTGAAAAAAGTGTCAATATATTTGAATAGACATATTAGAATAAAACTATGAATCATGGTGTGAGTTAGAATAAAATTGAATAATTTCAAATAATAAAATATTTATTTCAAGCTCTCTTTAAAAAATCAAATATTTCATAATAAAAATAACTTGGAAGCTGCTTTACAGATGTAGTTAAATGAGTTTTAGCCAAATTTGCAGTGGGACATAAGAAAGAAAAGATATCAACAAAGACCATATGTAAAAAAGCATGCATTCCTCTTGGGGAGGTCAGGATTTCAAGGTGGATTTTGGGAGACAAGTTAGAAGAAGTATGTTACTTACTGAAGCAGAAAGATTCAAATTTACTGCCCAAAATGAAAGAGAAGGTAAATTGTGACAAGTTGAACTTAACTCAGGATATCCATCCTCTAAAAATTTTTCATCTGCAACGGTGTAGACAGTTGGTTCTTTATTTATTAAACATTAGTTTACTAAATTAGAATTCTAAATATAAAATGTAGCCATGAAACAGAAACTCTCATTCATTGCTGGTAGGAATGCAAAATGGTACAGCCACTTAGGAAGACAGTTTGGCACTTTCTTACAAAGCTAAACATATTCTTACCATACTCTCCAGCAATCTCACTCCCAGGTATTTATCCAAATGAGTTGAAAACTTATGTCTACACAAAAACCTGCACATGAATGTTTATAGCAGCTTTATTCATAATTGCCCAAAACTGAAAGCAACCAAGATGTCCTTTGGTAGGTGAATGGATAAACAAACTGTGGTAAATGCTTACAGTGGAACATTATTCAGCTATAAAAAGAAATGAGCTATCAACACATGAAAAGACATGGAAGAACCTTAAATACATATTGCCACATGAAAGAAGTCAATCTGTAAAGGCGATGTACTGTATGATTCTAAGTATATGACATTCTGGAATAAGCAAAAACTATATACTCGGTAAAAATATCAGTGGTTTCCAGGGATTTAGAGGAAGAAAAGGAGAGATAAATAGGAGGAGCATGAGATTTTTAAGGCAATGAAACTATTCTGTCTGATATTGTAATAATAGATACATGTCATTTTATGTTTGACAAAACCCATGGAATGCACAGCACAAAGAGTGGACCCTAAACTTTGGACTTTAGTTAATAATAAAATATCAATTGTAACAATTGTAATTGTAGCATTGGTGTTACACTAATGGAGGATGTTAGTAATAGAAAAAAGTGTGTGTGGTAAAGAGAGGGTTTATGGGAAGTCTCTTTACTAACTGCCCATTATTTTTTCCTGTAAACCTAAAACCACTCTAAAGAATAAAGTCTGTTAAAAAAAAAATAGTAACTGTGAACATATTCCATGACAATTTGTTATTTTCCTTGATCAAAGAATCAGGGATAACCTTTCACATCTTTTGGAGATATTATCTTGTTCAAATATTATTGCTGTTTATTAAATTCAAGTTGTGGTCATTTCTTACTTTCACATTTATAAGTATAAATAAAACAAGTATAGTAAGGTATACAATTAGAAAGTAATCTATTATTTGTCTCCAGCCAAAAGCTGTTAGCTGCTCTCTGTAAAGATAAAGGAGGTTTCTAGAGCTGTTCTTGAGTAACTCTTCCATTTAGAAGATAAAATATGCATAATGGTCAGTCAGGAAGTTCAGCACAGCTGGATTATGAAGTGCTTTGGGGAGACCATGGACCAGTTTATGTATGGGGGCAGTGAGTGTAGTAGACATCAAGATTCCCAATGCTTTTTCTCAGAGATTCACAGCTGTGAAAATCAAAGTGAAGGGAATGTGATTGTTTTCCCTATGGCAAGTGAAAAGAAGTGCAAGGAGGTCTCTGAAAGAACATCCACATCATGGTCCAAAAGTATGGCAGTCTTGAATGAATCCTGGCATTCAACAAGAAAGAAGGAAGGGAGGCAGTGATCCTGGTTCATGATGTGCTTGATGCTGGAATTGGTCCTTTTATCACCTTGGAATTGGTTCTATGTGAGACTTGAAAAAGCTAATTAGTAAAGCTGTCATATCTGGTGTTCAAGTCAACTAGGGTATTGATTCCCATAAACTAAAAATTACATGGGGATTGGGGATTGTTCTCACTTGATTGACTCCAGCAGCCGGAAGAGAGAGTAGCTAAACAGTGGTCTTTTTATAGAGTAGCCAATTCCCTGCCACCAACACATGCTGTCGTGATCTGGTACTAGGTGTGGTTGACTGAGATATAGGCATTGACCTTGAAGGCATTCACCAATTTAGCATGAAGTTCGTTTTTCATTGGGACACAAAACTGAAAAATTAATGCCTGTGGAAAAGTACTGCAAACATGGCAATATTTTTCATAGATACCACGGCATTTTCCAGAAAATGAAATTCATCTAAAACTTCAAATTGAGGTTCATTGAGAACTACTACTTAGCAAATAATATCTCCCAGCTGTCATGGGAGTAGGACCAAACGGACTGGACTCCACCCCTCTCCAGATGCTAAGAAGCCAGAGATCTGAGCATTTAAGAGGAGGAAACTTGGGGCCTTGAAAGTGTCCTAAATGGACTGTTGAGTCCTGTAGCTAGTGAAAACTCAAGGAGTGATCTGGATTGGACTGGGGCATGTTATTTACCCCCCAAAAAAAACATTAAAATAAAGATGACCCATCATGTGCATGAATGGAAATAGGTTCAGGGTGTATTGTTGGCACAACTTTAAGACAAAAATCCCTGTATCAAACAGATTTTCTATTTATGGTCACTAATTATGCAGAACACTAAATCAGGGACACTGTTTTAAGAAGGTTTTAGTTTAAAATTTCATATTGTCTATGATTGCTTCTTTCCATCAATCCATATAGAAGAAAAATATATCCTGATAGATCAAATAAACTAAATGTCTCACCAAAATATAGACCCAGATTAAAATAAAATAAGCCTGTAAGGAAGAAAAAAGATCAAAAAGTCCTGTGTGACCAAGGTAGAAATTAGGATGTGTAGATACATGCCTGTGAATGAAGCCTGGTACAGACACCTGTGCTGAGAAGTGCTCAGAAGAAATAAAGTTGATTAATGCAAATTTTTAATATTTCACTCTCATTCTAAGGACAGTTAACTACATTTATCCACAATTATTCACAGGACTCCAAAAAATTTTAAATCCTCAACCTATCAGGCTCTCGTTAGCATGCTATTTAGAATAATCTAAATAGATACAGGACGGTACTCTAAAGGGTGAAAAATAAACATCTTTATAAAACTAATTTCTTACTTGTGGCCACTCACTTTCCTACCTCTGACCTGAGCCTGCCAGCAACGTCACACTAGGTACTAATGCTGCAGGTCTTCTTGGACTTTAAACCAGGACAGTGATGGATTGGGTGTTTGGGAAAGCAGGGATACTTACAAATTTGAGTCCTGCAGACAGAATAAAATAGAGCTATGCTTGGCTAGCTGGGAATCCTCAAGCATGGTATTAATTCTCTCTCGGTTTCAGGTTCCTTATCTATTAAATGAGAGGATTGGATTGGATAATGATTTGTAAGATAACTTCCGGTTTTAGTGTTCTATGATATTTTGAATATAATCCAGGCCTTTGATTCTGCCAGGAGCCAATTTGTTTTTTAAAACTTTGAAATGTAGCCAGATTTATCATTCCTCTCTTTCCCACTCTGCCCCCAAATCATTTTGTTTTTCTTTGCGGGCTGAGCTTCTGAGGAGATACAGCATATGCACAATTTGCTTTTGGAGACAATTGCTCACGTTTTCCAATAGAAATCTCATATTTCAATATTTTAAGAGTATTGAGTAGCAACATTCCAGATACTAATGGAAAGCTGACAGACTGTGGATACAGAAATTAAAAGGATTGCAAAGAAAAGTTATTTAACCTATCCATAAAAGAAAACAATTTTGTTATGTATTTAGATTCAAAGATGTCATATACTACCCCAAAATGTGAATCAGTTAGCATGATTATTATTTAATGAACATAAATAAAACACAAATTATGTTGAAGTCCAATGCTTACTCTAATATAAAGGACAAAAAGCTATAACTAAAAAAAAATTCAGATTGTGAAATTATTAACTACACATGAATTATCTTTCTGATATTCAGTCCCAAATTATGTTTATCTAATTTTGAGCAATTGATTTTTAAAGAATTAGAGTAGGGTGTTCCTTCTGATAGATTTGGTGATTAACAGAACTAAAACTCCTCTGAGCTAGATTCAGGCAATGCAAAACATGATTCTAATCCTCAAGAAATTCGCTATTGCTTTTGGCCTAGTTTCTATAGAGAACATGATGCAATTTCCATTAAACTCCTTCCTCAAAATACCCAGATCATCTTTTCTTCCTCCAGTTTTAGGTATGTGTGTTTTACCTTGGTTTGGAAAGATTTCAAACCTTGGGCCAAGTTCTGTGGCTCATGATTTAGAGATGAATAGTTAATTAAAGCTTCATATTACTCTTTATAAAACAATTTATAAAATGCCATGAACTTTTAAACTATATACCTATGTACTGGATTGAATAGTATCCCTCCAAAATTCACATGACCCAGAAACTCAGAACATGACCTTATGTATTTGGAAATAGCCTCTTTGCAGGTGTAATAAATTAAGATGAGGTCATACTCGGTTAGAAGGCACCCTAAAACTAATACGACTGCTGTTCTTATAAGAAGATGAGACTTTGGACTCAGAAACAGACATAGAAGGAAGACAACCATATGAAGACACAGGCAGTGATGCAGCTGTAGGCTACGAAATACCAAGGATTGCTGGCAACCACCAGAAGCTAGGAAAAGGCAAGGAAAGATTCTCCCCTAGAGCCCTCAGGAAGAGCATGGACATGCCAACACCTTGATTTTGAATCCGTAACCTTCAGAATTGTAAGTGGAAAAATTTCTGTTGTTTTAACCACCACAGTTTTTGGTACTTTCTAAAAGTAACCCCAGGAAACCAATACCCCTCCCCAACGAGTAAATTAGTAAATTTCCAAATATCCAATTAAGAATAATTTTCTTTATTTAAAAAATGTGAACTATTCACAAAGAGAGCATATATAAAACAAAGCAAATACAAAACATATATGAAGAAAAACTGGTATGGACAAGAAATATAAAGAATACAAGAGAAATCACCTCCAAGATTTAAAAGAAAATAGAATATTGCTTGCATGTGGAAATTTCTCAAAGGTTTCTTCTCAGTCACACCTCTTTCCCTCTAGATATAACCACTTTCCTGAGTTTGATATCAATAATTTCTGTGGTATTCTTTGTTGAGTACCTTAGTATGTGTTGCTATGCAGTATGCTTCTGTTTTGACTTCTTTTTGATATCATATAATTGAAATTCTGATATATATGCACATATATAAATATGATGTTTTTGCATAGTTATAATATTAGTTTACATGAATGCACCCTAATTTTCTTATCTATTGTATTGTTGATGAACACTTGGTTTGTTTCCAGATTGGAGTTACTTTGAGTAATACTTACGGTGAACATTCTTGTAATTATATCCTCATATATGTAGTAGCAATATGCTACTCTATACTATAATACCTAAAGTTGAACTGCTCAGAGGGTGTTTGAAACTTTAAATTATTTATCAATACTCTTGTACCAATTTTCATTCCTATAGCAGTAGATGAGTTTGCATTGTCGCACAACCTTTCAGACACTTCATATTCCAAGTTAATTAATTTTGGCCAACCTAGTGGGTATGTAATGATATTTCTTATGATTTAATGATAATGGTTTTCATTTTTATTACTCTGATTATTAATGATAGAAAGCATATATATAATTTTATTGGTCTTTAAGATTTTTTTCCTTTATGATTTGCCTTTGCAAGATTTTTGCTCATGTTTTTCTATTGTGCTTTCTGTGTTGCCCTTAATAACACTGGAGTTGTCTCCATGGTCTAAGTGTCCATTCTTTGTTGGCTATATGTACAGTAACTATCTTCTCCCACAATATGAATATCACCTAATACATATCGTGATACCAAGCATCAGGGCATGAGGCCAAGGAGGTAAATGGTAGCTGAAACACACTTTGTGTTTCATTCACAGAATCATGTTCTTTATGTGGCTATAGCATCCAGGGAAGCTGATTTTTCTAATATAGAGTCCCCTTACCTTACGCCTTGTCCCTTCTCCCTTAGGTATTTTAAGAACAAAAGTTCTTAATACTAACATAGTAAATTTTATCAGCATTTATCTGTATGTTTAGAACTATTTATAGATAGTTTAAGATGTTTTTTCATAACTTAAGCACTCACATGACTTCTAGATTATCTAATTTATTTAAAATTTTACTTTTAGGTCTTTAATAATCTGAAACTTTATTTTAATTGGATACTCAATTTTCCCAGAGCCATTTAATGAAAAAAAGTTAAAAACTAAAACTTTGGTTTCTTCATTACTCATGATGACATATTTGCTGTAGTCAAATATATGATACTTTCTATTCCTATCCATTAGTCTGTTTGCTTCTGTACCAATTCCAAACCAGCTTTATTACTATTGCTTTACAATATGTTTTGATTTTTCACAAGTTCTCCCAAAAGTGTTATGATCATATTTGATCCTATGTATGTATATATATATATATATATATATATATATATATATATATATATGATTGATAGGTTATACAAACACATATGCACACACATTCACAAACCAAATTCAATTTTTATTGGTATGATATCAAATCCAAACATCAATTTGGAGAAAATTGAGATAATTCAAATTCCGCTTTTTCCACTCTATGAACTTAGTATATTTTTTTACTTATGTGATTGATTTTATGACCCTTTTCTTCAGAACCATGAGCTTGGAGAAGTAGGAGGAGAGGAGGGTTTACTTCTTTTTCGTGCTTACTCTGAAGAGATCTATGATTTTAAAGTAAGTGTGGGGAGGATTTCTTTCAAGGTTCCCCACCTTGATAGTCCCGGGCCTAGATTAGTCTCTAGCTCTTAATTAGCTAAAACCAATTACAAGGTATCAGACAACGGTTTTAGGACAAAAGCATCTGTGGTGCTCTGGTATTCTTCTTACCTCTCTGAGTTCATAATTTTCTACTAAAATTATCATGGCTGTTCCTCACTCTTTTCAAACTCTTCAATACCAGTAAGGAAATTAAAGAAAATATATTGAGCATTTATAAAAGAGAATTGATTCTAAAAAATTAGCTCACTATTACAGGAAATAGAAGTCAAGTATACATTTTATAAAGGCCTATAGTAAGCATTTATTTTGAAATGATAGCCTACGGAGGGCATGTGACATAACTGGAGGATTCATAAGAAGTTTAAATTAACTATATTAATATTTTAATTTTACTTTGTATTATATGTCAATAAATTAATAACTTAATGATAGAAAGCACAGGCTTCAAAAAGAAAAAGTTAATCTCTCAAAACATGGTTCAAATGTTTTGCTTTGGGCTCCTTAATTTCTTTGAAGATACTTCAAGGGTTGCTATGTGGGAATAGAGGAAGGGCAAATGAGTTTGATCAAAGGCATTCAAATTTCCCTTCAACAAGTATAATTCTCTGTTGTTTTTTCTTATTAAATTGGGATTCCTCACACACATTTATTTGAAAGAACAATTTCCACAAATAAGAAATATTTGCAAACCACTGACCTCCAAAAGGAGATGAGATTCTCAAATATGCTGACCAAACAGTGTCTCGGCTATATTGTAAGATCTGAGCACTGTACTTCATGAACTGTACTCAGTGGAAAATTATTTTAGTTAATTCTATAGAAATCTAAACCACATTATATAAGATACTGTTATTCAACAAGTATTCACTAGGTTTTGGCTAACCCACTGGGCATTGCTGATGGAAGAGTGATGAAAAAGAGACATGTTTCCTTGGGTGATGAAACTGACATTTCAATATGTGAGATAGAAAAAATATATATAATAAAATAATGGTAAATATAGTGCCTGTATAATAATTATATTATTCAAACTACTGAGTTAACAAAATGTCCCCAAAAGGGGGATGAAATCTCTAAACTATAAATGCAGTATAACTGTATCTGGATGTACAGAAAACTGATCAGCTAATTTTTACTTTAATTTAACAAGTACATAAAATTTACTTAGGAAGTGATACTTAAATTTGCAGTTGGATCAGAAGTTAATATTGGTGACTGGTAACGGAAGGGATTTTTCTTCTCTACATTCTGTCTTTACCTTTATATTCATGCATCTTTTAAATGCCTTTTCCTTCTTATTTTTCTACTCCTATTACCTTTGCATTGTTTATATTTTTCTCTCTATAATGACCTTAAATGTTAGGGAAAAAAGGAAAAGAAGAAGAAGAATAGATGAGAGGGTAGGGGTCAAGGACTTATCAAATTAAGCCACTCTTTCTTTTCATTTTTCAATTTGCATAGCACAAGGACATCCTTTGTGAAATATAACACTTCTGTTTCCTTCAGTTTATTGGATCTTGCCTCTGGACAGCAATAAAAGTAGATGACACTGGAGAAACCCTAAAAGACTTCTCCATGGCAAAGTCAATAAACTCATTCCCAAGCTGGGAATAGCATGTCAGGTCAAGCTGGCAGTGGCATCTGTTGCTGTATTGATTGTCAGGGTTTGTTCAAAAGCTCCAGCCAGTTAAATGGGTGTCTCCTTTCTCCTCACCTATCTATATGTGTTCCCCTAAGGCTACAGTCCAGCCAAGGACACAGGAGGTCCGAAATTAAAGTAGCACCATTCTTCAATGCTCGGACATTATAAGCAAGCTTTCTTGCTATCATAACTGCTGGAATAACCAAACAGCAGTCAGCTCAGTGAGGCTTCTGTCCAGAAGGTAAAAAATATATCAGATAGTAATGCACTAAATGGAGCAGTCTGTTTCCTTTAAATTAATTTGAATTTGAGGGAGTGTTTTGCTTTTTTATTTCAATTTTTATGATGAATAAATGAGTAGAAATAGATTATTTATCCCTTTTTACCTCTCTTACTCTTTTACCTATCATTTTACGTCAGAGATTAAAAGTATTTTATGAAATTGTAAAAACTTTGTGTGTGTATAAAATACCACAAACCCTTTACAGTATTAACAAATATATTGTGACTAAGAAAGTCATGATTCGATGTCGTAATATTGATTCCATAAATAAATATTTGAAACATAATATGTACATACATAAATATAACCCATATAATCTGAGCTGTGGTATTTTCCCACATCAGTTGCATTTTTCTATTTATAAAAACATACTTTTATATAGCATCTGGAATATTTTATCACTCAAAGTTTTAATTCTGTTACTTAAAAACAACTATCTTTAGGCTAAAATTTTTTGGAAAAAAAATGTTATTGTATGTCTTATGTAAGTTTACATTTTAAGTGGTATTTTAACGGTCTTACAATATGCTTTTAAAAACCTTTGATCACAAATTGTGCTATTGAACAACTTATATTTTTAAAATGTATTTATTTATTTTTTATTTATTATAAGATAAACAAGCAGTTCTTAAAGACATCAATATAAAAGTACTCTGTGATAGACCATTTAATCCTATGAGATTATCTTTTGTTCACTGTTATAATAAGTATGTTACTGATGAAACCTTTCATCATTGTATATATACATACACACACATACACATATGTATACATACATGTATCCATTTGCAGATGGAAACTAAGGCTCAGGAAAAATATGCAGCTAGCTGAGACAGGAAACCAAACCTCCAGACACCCAGCCTGGCATGTTATTGCACTGTGCAGGATGGACTGATCCAGAAGGTTCTGCAGAGTATATTTGACAATTGAAATGGCTCCTTCACTCCCTTTTAAGTTGGAATTAATTCGGTGAACTTTCCTTGGCCAATTCTTTCAGATTTATAGCATTCTTCTGGTACTTAAATTTTGTAAATTACTTCACTTCAACTTATACTTTTTGAGCATGTAATATGCTCAAATTGATGTGTTTGGAACTATGAAATAGAAGAGTATCATTGAAAAACTCTTTTCCTGAACGATGGACTCTACCAAGGGACAAATAAAATACATAAACTGCTAATAACAAAGGGCCATATGCCAAACATAAAATCTACCATTCTCATTCGCTCTGAATGTAAGATTCCAGGCTTCGCATTTTGGTTTTGTTTTTGATTTTGCTAATGGTCCTTGTCATGCTGTCTAACAGGTAGATTCAGCTACCTCTACTATCATAATAGTCTCTGTGCTACAAGCTGACTTAAATGAGTTGGAATACTGGATATTGTAGCGAATTAAGTCTGAATTTAAAGATTTGTTTCTTACTTGTTGTGTACAAACAAAAGAAGCAAATCAAGTGCAGTCTAAATTTTTGTAGTTATAATCATTATCCCTGAAAAAGAGAATTCCTTTCTCATGATTATTTTTCCTAAAATTTATTTTAGTTTTAAAAAATCAAATGGCACAGAAAGCTTTATAATAAACAGGCAAAAATTCTTTCCTAATCCTCACCACAAACTTACCCTCTCCAGAGACCTCTTCTCACAGCTTCTACTTTTAGTTTTCTGCTGGTGGTTGTCTTTATTCTAAATGCCCCAAAATCTTACAGGTGACTGAGATTGTGAAGAAACAGCAGTTATCATACATTGATGATACAAATTTTAATTATCACAGAATTATTGGAAGGCAATTTCAAATGATAAACTCCTTGATTCCTTTTTTCGCATATTTATTTTACCTATTTTCACAAGTGCAAACACATGTATGTATTTGCACATTAATTATGGAAATATTTTCAATATCAAGACAAAACTAAAAATTATTTATAAAATTTTTTTAAAAGAGATCTAATTCAACAAAATAAGCACAAACAATGGAATAATTTATAGCCATTAGGAAAAGAAAAAGAGCTTAATTGTGCCTAATGTAAAAATTTAGTAAAAACAAGAAATTAGTGTTCCACATTTTATGAAGGATACTAGTGCGTATATATACACACACATATATATGACAAATACAAATATCTATTTTCAATTTATATGTACAGAAAATATATATAATTGAAACTCTTAATAGTGACTTCTTTTAGATATGAGATTACATAACAATAGAAAAAAATGTGTAACTTTTTATATACCATGAATGATTTTAACTGCTTCAAGTATCATTTGCGACATTAAAAATAGAGTACAGGGCTTCCCTGGTGGCGCAGTGGTTGGGAGTCTGCCTGCCGATGCAGGGGAGGCGGGTTCGTGCCCCCGTCCGGGAAGATCCCACATGCTGCGGAGCGGCTGGGCCCGTGAGCCATGGCCGCTGGGCCTGTGCGTCCGGAGCCTGTGCTCCGCAACGGGAGAGGCCACAACAGTGAGAGGCCTGCGTACTGCAAAAAAAAAAAAATTTAATAAATAAATAAATAAAGATAGAGTACAACATTTTAAAAAGGAAAAAGGACTTTATGGTGGCATAGGAGATGAGATAGCATGATAAACAGGGAGCTCTGGAAGCACAGAAGAGGAACATCCTTCCTGGATAAGGAGTCCATCATGGAAGGCTTCATGAAGGAGGCTGTCTAAATTGGTTTCACGGACAAAAAGTACTTATTCATTCAAATAAAGAATGTCCCGATAAGATTTGGATTTTAAACAATGGCTCTGATTGAATGTGAAAATAAGGTTAGATTGGAGTTAGGTATTTCAGTGGTCATTTGTGGTAATAAAGTCCAAAATAAGTAATTCATTACCCAAGATATATGACAATGGGAATAGAAAGGACCTGTTACATGGACCAATCACTTGAGGCATGAGAAATATGGCTACTGTGTTAGTTTTCACTTGTTACTGTAACACATGACCACGAATTCAGTGGCTTACACCACACCATTCGTTATCTCACAATTCTGTAGGTCTGAATTTCTGGTGCAGCTTGGCTCAGATGGGTCCTCTGCTTAACCCCAAATGGCCAAAATTAAAGTGTTAGAATCCCTTTCTGGAGGTTCTGGGCTTGAATCTGCTTCCAAGCTCAGTCAGGCTGAGCTGACAGAATTTAGTTCCTTGCAGTTGTAGAAATGAAGTCCCAGTTTCCTTGACAGCCATCAGCCAGGGGCTAGTCTTTGACCCTAGAGGGCTCCTGCATTCCTTCCCATGCTTTCTCTGTGCCCCTTGTCTAGCCACAGAGGGTCTAGTCCTTCCTTTGCTTAGCATCTCTCCAATTTTTCCTTCTGCTTCATGTTTTTGATTCCAGCCAGAGAAAGTTCTGTGCTTTTAAGAGCTCATGTGATTAGATTTTACCCATAAAATAATCCATGATTATCTCTCTATTTTAAGGTCCGAACTTTAATTACTTCTGCAAAGTCTCTTTTGTAACATGATGCATGTGATGTAACATGATATATTCACCAGATTCAGGCATTAAATGTAGACATTTTTGGGTGGCCATTACTCAGTCTACCACAGATGTAATGTTCTTGGGACACAGTAAATAATTTATAAATCTATGACAAAGCCAATCACTTCTCACAACCTCCACTGCTACCATTCTAGTCTACATCACTGTCGTCTTTTACCTAGACTAATTCAATAGCCTCTAAACTGATTTCTGTTTTCACTCTTGTCTTCCTAGCTTTCATTCTTCACAAGGCAGCAAGGAAGGTTTTTCTAAAACACAAATAGTAATCTCAGCTTAAAACCACCTACTAGCATCCCCCTGCAATTAGAAGAAAATCTAATCTTATTGTTATGGTGTATATGATTTGACTACTTCTGTCTGACATCATTTGGTTCTACTTCCCCTGCAGTCACTAAGTTTCAAATCATAGCGTTTTTTTACTTTTTTTGTTTTGTTTGTTTGTTTGTTTTTGTGTTTTGAGGGGGAGGAATTTAAAATTTTTTAAAATTTTTTATTGGAGTATAGTTGATTTACAATGTTATGTTAGTTTCAGGTGTACAGCAAAGCAAATCAGTTATACATATACATATATCCACTCTTTTTTAGATTATTTTCCCATATAGGCCATTACAGATTATTGAGTAGAGTTCCCTATGCTATACAGTAGGCCCTTATTATTTATCTATTTTATATATAGTAGTGTGTATATGTCAATCCCAATCTCCCAATTTATCTTTTTTACTTTTTACCCCACAAATATTAAAGAATTTGAATTGCTTCTTCCTTTTACCTAGAAAGCTTCTCTATCAGAACTTTCTTCATTTAGGTCTCAGTTTAAATCTTTCCTTCTCAATGAAGGCTTCCCCAGCCATATTATCTAAGTAAGGGAGCTTTCGTCTCCTTCCTGCTAAATCATTCTGTGTCCTATTTTCTGCTGTGTTTCCCTCACAATACTTAACACTATCAAAAATCTCCCCATTCATCTACTTGTTTATATGTTTATTGTAGATGTCCCATAATTAGAATATAAGTTTTGATAGAGCAAGGGCCTGGTCCATCTTGTTCACAACTTTACCACCAACATCTAAAATAGTACCTGACACAAATTAGATGCTGGATAAATACATCTTGCATGAGTGAATAAATAGATGAATAAATTATTCTTTAAGTTCCCCTTCTCCTTTAAAGAAGAAATAAGAAACTAAAGTAACTAAGGGATTTAGGGACTGTTGTGGGTTGAATTGTGTCCTCACAAAATATACGTTCAAGTGCTAAGTCCTGGTACCTATGAATGTGACCTTATTTGAAAATAGGGACTTTGCAGATATAATCAAGTAATGTGAGTTCATACTGGAGTAGGGTGAGTCTTTAAGCCCATATGACTGATGTTCTTATAAGAAGAGGAGGAGATACATAGAGATAGAGACACACAGGAAGAACATCATGTAACAGCAGAGGCAGAGATTAGAGTGATGCCTCTGTAAGCCAAGGAAGACCAAAGATTGCTGGCAACACCAGAAGCTAAGAGGAAGGTACAGAAGAGATTTCATTCTAGAGCCTTCAGAGAGAGCAGGGTTCTGTCCACAGCTTAATATAGGACTTCCAGACTCCAGAACTTTCAAAGAATAAATTTCTGTTGTATAAAGCCACCCAGTTTATGATATTTTGTTATGGAGCCCTAAGAAATGAATACAAGGGCTATTTATCAAGACGCATGTTTGCAGGTCTGAAATGATTGCTTCAATTGTAATGTGCTAGCTTTTAGATACTCGCAGGACCACTTGAAATACCATAAAATGCTGACTTGTCAAATCAGACTCATGGAAATCATAGATGTTATTCAACACTAAATTTTACTAATGATTCTCAATGGATAGAAGAAAACCGAAGCACAGATGTAACATTTCTTTCTGGAGGAGTCCTGAACCTGTCAGATTCAGGTCTCTAATGTCCTTTGCTTGCATGGACCTCCTTTGGTATTGCAGTAATAGAAGAGCACTGACAATATGTCCATGAGGCACATGCTGGCCCAGAGAACACTGTTTGAGTTCAGAGTTTCTTTGTTTTACTTTGTGTATTAATTTTCTAGGGCTGCCATAGCAAAATACCAGAGACTGGGAGACTTTAAGAGTAGAAATTTATTTTTTCATAGTTTTGGAAGCTAGAAGTCCAAGATCAAGGTGTTGGCATGTCTGGTTTCTCCACTGGCCTCTCTCCTTGGCTCCCTTCTTATGGTCTTTCCTGTGTGTGTGCATCCCTGATCTCTCTTCCTCTTTTTATAAGGATACCAGTCCTACTGGATTAAGGCCCCACCCTTATGACCTCATTTAACCTTAATTACCTCTTTAAAGGCAATTGTTTGAATTGTTTTCAAATATAGTCAGAATGGCAGTTAGACCTTCAACATATGAATTTTGAGGAGACAATTATATGCATCTGTATATATATATAATAATAATGTATTTATATACATTAAAATACACAGTTTCCATTTAATCATTTTTAAGTCTAGGATTTTTTAAACAACTTATTTTTCAGAATGTAATTTAATTCAACCAGTATATGATTTTTTTTTTCATTTATTGAAGTATAATTGACAACTAAAATTGTGATATACTTAAAATATATATTGTGGTGACAATTTGATATATGTATATATTGTGAAAGAATTCTCTCCATTGATTTCATTAATAAATCTATCACTTCACCTATTTCCTTTTCTTTCTTTCTCTTTTTTTTTTTTTTTTTTTGATGAGAACATTTAGGAACTACTCTCTTAACAAATTTCAGATATGCAATACAGTGTTATCAATTATAGTCACCATATTATACTTTAAAACCTCAGCCCTTATTCATCTTATAACTGAAAGTCTATACCCTTTTACCAACTTCACCCTACTTCCCCACCTTCCCCCAACTCCTGGAAACCACTTTTTTATTCCCTGTTTCTATGAGTATGACTTTTTAAAAAATTTCCCATGTAAGTGATACCATGTAGTATTGTCTCTCTATCTGACATATTTCACTCATTGCAAAATGCCCTCCAGGTTTGTCCACATTGTCACAAATGACAGGATTCTCTTCTCCTTTAATGCTGAATAATATTCTACTGTATAAACATACACATTTTCTCGATCCATTCATCCATTGATGGACACCAATATGTCAATGACTAATGCAGAAGGACATTTCCTATTATTATCACACACAAAAAAATAAGTGAGACAAGCCATTTTTTCAAGGAGTCAGGCTGTGAAATTAAAGAAATAATATAATAACTAACTCAGTAGAAGTGCCATAAAGGTATAAAACAATGCATAAATTTAAAACAAACAAACAAAAACACCAACCCAGTTGTTTGGAATTAGCCAGAGCTTTAGGGGATGCTCAGGAGAAATCTTGGAAACAGGGAAGATGTAGGTAGCATTGGCAGAAAGAGTTACTGTGTGAAGGTCTTCAATCAGAATTAAGGTCATTTACATATTAAAAAAAATAGAGTTTTAGACTACTTTACTACTAATAAAACTCATAGAGTTTTAGACTGCATAATTTTTAACCAAAGTTAAAATGTTTTCAGGGTCTTATTTTTTTCAATTCTTATAGTGTGGTAAGCCTCATCAGGTCAACTTGTAAAGGAAATATCTAATTTTGTGAAGGCACAAGTTGAAATATTCACTACAGTCTCCTCAGTTTCCAAAATTTATTGTATTTCAAGGAAATGGAAGGGCAAAGAATTATCTTTATACTCAGCTAATTCTAATAAAAAGCTCAGTTTTTTCTATAGTTTAAACTACATGAAACTGTCACTCTCCAGACATTTTTTGATCTACCAAATCTAATCTCATATGGTTCAATGTAATAAGTAAAATTCTGTTTATAAATTATAGTTCTGCCTTCCAAATACTGCATTCAGGATATATTGTAAGTTCCATATGCACTTAAACTTGTCATCCAAATCAATGACAGCAATTATAATTTAAAAGCAAAGTTTTATAATTCTAATAAGCTGAGGTTAAAGTTATGTGGTAAATAATATGCTATGCAATTAATGCAAGATAATACTGACTTAGGTTTTTACTGTATTCTGAAGGATAGAATATAACAGAGGAAAAAAATGAAAACACTGCATTTTGGGTAAATTGTAGGATCGTTCAAAATTTTCATAGAAATAGCTTTCACTCTCTGCCACTTCTTGTTATAATTTTTAGCTAGCTCATGTAACAACTGATGACATCTCAATAAAAATATCAAATATGGCATTAAAAGTGCATTAGTGTTGTGATGTTATAATATCAGTCTCTTTCTTGGATGCACATTAGATTTTCAGGACCGTGCAGTTGGCAAAGAAAAAGATGCTATTATGAAACAACTATTTAAATGTGAATTGCTCTTCAAACTGCCACTGATAATAGCAGACTTAAAAGAAACTTTCTCCATTTCAGTGGGAGAGACATATTTTCAACATCTCTGGGGAGACATATTTTCAAAGAGTCACTTAAGACATGGGGCACTTTCCTTTAGTTCATAAAAGTTACCACACCTCCCAGAGCATATCACCCCAGGGAAGTATCCTTGAGCCTTTATATTCTCATAAACTTTATTAAACTCATGGACTTCAAGAGCTATTCAAACTTGAAACCTTACATTTAATTTCTAAACCTTAAAACAAAGTGATTTGTTTTTTCTTCCTTCACACTCTTAAGCCCAGGCACAGAAATATTACTAGATATAATAACCCTGGAAAGTGCATAAATTTTTACAGTCTCAACCTTTCACAACCTACAGAATAGGTCATTGTTAGAGGTGGTCAAATTCAATTACACACTCTCAAACCTGAAGATGTGACAAAAATCATACAATAATATTTGAATGCCTCAGATTCACTTTCCACAGGAAAGAAAAAGTAAGTATAGAAAGAACGCCCTGAATATTCATTTACATTAATTCTTCATTTAAATGAAATAAATTTGCTATCATTATACTTTAACCATCTTTCTTTGGAAGCTCCTTTTATTTTATTTTTTTTACGTTTTTATTGGAGTATAATTGCTTTACAGTGGTGTGTTAGATTCTGCTTTATAACAAAGTGAATCAGTTATATATATACATATGTCCCCATATCTCTTCCCTCTTGCATCTCCCTCCCTCCCACCCTCCCTATCCCACCTTTCTAGCTGGTCACAAAGCACCAAGCTGATCTCCCTGTGCTATGCGGCTGTTTCCCACTAGCTATCTATTTTACATTTGGTAGTGTATATATGGACATATAAACACTACCATTCTCTCACTCTGTCCCAGCTTCCCCTTCCCCTTCCCTGTGTTCTCAAGTCCATTCTCTAGTAGGTCTGTGTCTTTATTCCCGTCTTGCCCCTAGGTTCTTCATGACTTTTTTTTTTTTTTTTTAGATTCCATATATATGTGTTAGCATACAGTATTTGTTTCTCTCTTTCTGACTTACTTCACTCTGTATGACAGACTCTGGGTCCATTCACCTCACTACAAATAACTCAATTTCATTACTTTTTATGGCTGAATAATATTCCAATGTATATATGTGCCACATCTTCTTTATCCATTCATGGAAGCTCCTTATATATAACCATGTATAAAACCATGGGCCTGTCTATATATATAGCCATATAGTTACCCTGATCAAAATTTGCTGCTCTTATTTAAAAGGAAGAAACAATCATGATTAATTTATATCTTATATGAAATATTTTCATCTTAAAATTGGACAGTAATTTCTTTTTTAATTTTAAAATACCCTTCAATTGTCACTTCAGAAAGCTGCCCAATATATGTATCCTTCCCTATGTTTGAAGAATCCCTTCTTTATTAGTCTGAGCAAGGGAGAGAAAATAAAATAATGTCTTTCCTATAAGTGTTGAAATTCTAGACTCTTGGTTTTCCATACTTCTCTGTACTTGATATGTGTGCATGTGACTTAGGCTTTTTCAAGCAGATGCAACTTGCCTGACTTTGTGTCAGAAGCCAGTGACACACGTGGAAGGGACTCTTGTAGTGTCGGATTCTCAATGTCTCTCTGTATATATTTTTCCATCTCCTAAAGATGTCAGGTTTTCCTGGAGCAAAAGAAGCATCTTAGGATTTGCACAAAACTACAATATAATCGAATTCAAAGTGCAGAAGAGAAAGCATTCTTTTATTCTGGTTAGGTTAGTTTCTTTGTTTCTGTAGATGATTCTTTGTTTTCTGAGTTTGTGAAATGTGCAATTATAGAGACCTTACATTTCTAAAAATATGTTCTTCTACCCTTTCTATTGTTGTTAAATGGACAGTTTCTCTGACAGGAGAAATCTATGTCCATTATTTTCCCTCAAAGCTTGAGAGTATCTAGTAACCAGCATTGCTAATAACAAATCTGATTCTTGATCCTTTATAAGTGATCCTTTTTTTTTTTTTTTTTTTTTTTTGCGGTAAACGGGCCTCTCACTGTTGTGGCCTCTCCCGTTGCGGAGCACAGGCTCCGGATGCGCAGGCTCAGCGGCCATGGCTCACGGGCCCAGCCGCTTCGTGGCATGTGGGATGTTCCCAGACCGGGGCACGAACCGGCGTCCCCTGCACCGGCAGGCAGACTCTCAACCACTGCGCCACCAGGGAAGCCCTATAGGTGATCTTTTTGATAGGTTGTTTCTCTATGGAAGGCTATAGAATCTTCTCTTTTGTCATCATGCTCTGAAATTTTACAAAGATATGTCTAAGTGACAGTATTTTTATTCCATTTTGTTTTGATTTCAGATACCCTTCCAATTTGAAAATGCATGTCTTATTTCAACTATCAAAATGTTCCTCCATTTAAACTTTCTCCCTCTTCCTTATTCTTTACATTTTTGTTATATTTTGGATGACCTATATTGATACTCCATTCTCATATTTCCCATCTATTTTTTCTCAATATCCTGAGAGATTTGTTTCTAAATTTTCTTTCCAGTCATTCTATTTATTATGTTACCTCAGCATTTATATTTCTGATTTCAGAACTCTTTCTTGTGTTCACATTGTCTTTTTTCAAAGTTGCCATATTTGATTTATCATCTTGAACTTTTCTGTATGCTAAATAAGAGAAAGATAGATTTTGTGTTTCATGAAATATCTATTTAATTTGAACAACCTTGTCTCTACGTTTACCTTGAGGCTGAACTTTTAAACTACTAGTGTTTTTACAAAAGTCTGGATATCCTGGCTGATTGTTCATCTATACAAATGAAGAATATTGCCCTTGGGTTGGTTTCTTTCCCTATAATACTTCTCCCCTAAAACAGAGGGTGAACTAAAGCTTTGTGTACAGGAGGGTGAGTCAATAGACAAGTTTTATGTCAGTGTGCATAACAAGGCTCAAACCAGTAGGGGTGAGCTGTCCAGAATTATGGATTCAATGAAGGTCTTAGTTTGGAGCACTAGCCACCATATTATGATTCCTATTCTTCCTAGAGTTTTGGTTAAATTTCTTTCTGTAACAGTTCTCAAGCTATAATGGCAGGATGAATGCTGATGATAGACAATTACTTTTTACATTTGGAGGAGATTTTCACTCATGTTCACTAGAATATCCTTTAATTAAGTATGCTGATTACTTGCTATAACCCCAAAATGCTCCCAGTCTCTCCCACACTAATACTGGAGTGATTCTATGATTCTGCCAACAAAAATATCTGCATCTGTGTGGCCTTCTCTTCTGAATATTCTGGGTTGTGGTTGCCTTTTTTTCTGTCAGATTTATCAATATCATCTCATTTGGTTTTTGCCTTCTAGAAATGTATCCACACGTTTGATCTTTTGATGGCCCCCTTCCTGCTCTATGTTGCAATATTTCTTTTCAATTTTTAAGTCATTTAAATAGTCCTTGGTAAAAGAGGGAAGATGAAAATTATGCTTAGTTTGACATCTTGAATGGAAGGTAGTAAAGGTAGTTTTGTAAATCATGACAAAAGGTGAGTTTCCTAAGATAAATGGTACTTTGAAAAAGCAAGACTCCTATCGTGCAACAGAAAGCAGGGTGGGCTGTATTACAGAAGTGGAACCCTGAGCTTAGGGAACCCAAATCTCTTGTAATAGACTACAAGAATTGTTGGCCATTACCTCAGCGGGACATACTTTCTTTCTTACATTGGACGGTAAAAAACCTGCTCTTTGCCCCTAAGGTAGATGCTGTCTCTATCTTCCAAGGCTGTTCATCATGCCAACATCTTTGAACAGATGACAAAGGCACTCATGCCTCTGCTCTCCAGGCATGCAGAAACATAAAGGATAATTGAGTCCTAGAGGCATTTTGACCTAACACTTGTATAGTTTTCTACTGAAATAGGTTAGAACACAAGTAGCCACAGGGACTCTCTCTCTCCTGCAGAAAGAGGGCCTGGACTTAAAACTAACACAAACCCTAGCAACCTATTTGGATCCTTGCCCCAGACCAAAGCTTTTGCAGTTTTGTTATCGTTTACTACTTCAATAGAACAAAACGTTATGTTCAAATATAAACCCTCCAAGAAAAAAAAGAGGAGAACAAGGCTATTGCTCTAAAATGCTTATTTACACCCTCCTATTAATGCTCCACCATCTTGAGCTTTCACTACACCTATGAACAGCTCTCTTCATGGAGTCCAGGGAAGTGTGAAAAGGAGAGAAAATTCCTCTAGAAACTAGACTTGTTTTTTGGCACTTTCCTTCAAGGATACATCAGTTTTGTCTTTGTATCTTGATTATCTGGACAAATGTCTTTTATCCTCTGATTTCTTAGCTTCTTAAAAACAGGAATTCTATCTATCAGAGGTGTGTCCTAAAAGACTGTTCAGAAATAATTTGTCAGAATTAATGTAAAAAAATGCATCTCAAAACAATAAGTGGTCTATAATAAAAGAAATGTTTTTTAAACTTGTAGTGGCAATGAAATATACATTCATTTTCAATAGATATCACAAAATATGAAAAATAAAGTTTAAATAATAGTTTTTCTGCCTATTTAACAATTCCTTACATTGAGATAAACACATCTTTGTTGAAGTTCCATTCTTCTTTATTTAAGCATACAGAAAGTAAAATTCTATGGGAATTCCATAAACTTGGATGCATCTCAGAATGCAGAAGATTGATTTTTATATTAATGTATTGCAAATAGTAAATATACTATGCTTTGGTGAATCATATTGAAAAATTTGAAACAGAATAATAAAATCAAATATAGTTTCCTGAAAAAACATTCAATAATTCAATTATTGAATTCATAGTTTTGTTTTGTTTTTTTCAAAAATAAAACGGTAAACCAACCCACAATAGAATTATAGGATTTTAGAAAAAGAGGAAGCACTTTAGTTTGCCTAATTTAGCCACATTGCTTTGAAAATTTGGGACAAAATGATCAGAGAGGCCAATTACTCAACCATGGTTACCATACAGGGGCCTAGTAAAATTAAGGCAATAACCCAGTTTCTTTTGACTCCTAATGAATTCTCTTTCCATTACACCAAGAAATCTTTTTTCATAACTAGTGAATTTAAACAGTTTTGGCTCCACTTT